>NW_020824957.1:0-111884 GCF_003285875.2 Drosophila novamexicana | reverse complement strand
TGTATGTATGTATGTATGTACAATAAGTGCTGGTGAACCTGGTGTATGTTTGTGTGTCGGACCAAGAACATAAATTAACAATATTAATTAGGAAACAATATTGTAAAGCAACTTGTCGGATTAAGTGCGGACACGTAATTAAAAAAAAAACAATTTTTCTTTTTATAGTTAAGAAAGTGCACGAGTGCGTACGTATGTATATACAAAAAATGTTGAAGTGGATTTCTTTTGTAGTTGGAAGTAACTAACACAAAATTTAACTAAACTGTTTTTAGTTTTATGGTCGGATAATTTATATATATTTGTATATATATTTAATATATATATTCAGAAAATTGCCAATCAGTTTTCTTAAAGAAAAAAATATGGCGGATATTGCCGAATATATATAGAAAGGAAATTTTGCATTTACTTATCTTTGCCAAAAAACTTGTGTAGGGGCGATCAGTTTATATATAATCCGGCTCGAAGGACCAATGTTTGTTGGGGTGGCGTCAGATAAATAATACTTGATTGTGATTGGTTAAAAAGCACATTATTAGAATTTTCTGCTGCATGCAACAAACTCTGCTGATTAAGTGATTTTACATATTTTTGGTTGGAGTGATGGAGGTGGAAAGCAGACCACAAGGAGAGTGCTGAGCGCATCTGGGATCGACTTAGTGAGTATACTCAACGCCAAGCTTATCCTAAGGAGTATAGCTGTTTACTCGATAAAAAGCTAATTCAAGGATCAAGCAGCATTCGCTATTTAACCCCTTTCAACGATCAAAGGGGTATTCTGCGATCCTGTGGACGGGTGAGAGCGTCAACCACGTTAGGCTATGATGAGCGACACCCCATAATCATTCCGGCAATTGTGATTTTTCACGCCTCCTGGTCTGATTTATTTCAGCCATTGTAGAACTCCGCATGGCACTCGACAGAGCAGGGTTTCCTCTGAGAAAGTGGACATCCAACACAAAGGAAGTGTTAAAAGGAATACCAAGGGAGCAATTACAGTGTGCGGATTTCTTAGAAATCGACGAGGCCAGCGTCGCTAAAACGCTAGGCATTCGATGGCAAGCCACAACAGACCTAGTTTTTCTTTGCTCCTCCAAATTACCCAAATTAACACTCTCCTTATGGGAACAGTCCATCTCTAGAAAAAACGACATCTCATCTTGGCTTGAGATGAACGCCTTTCTTTTAGAACGCTATCGCACTCTAGAAGCGATAGAAGAGCTTAAGCCAAGCGCAAATACTCCAGTGCACTCCAGAATTGTTCGTACAGAACCTCCTACTACTAGAAGGCTTAACTCTTTTCTGAATAAGTTTGCTAACAAGCCGCAAGCCTACAGGGAGAATCACCCTATCCGTCTGTGCCCACGATTTCTCCAAATGCCCGTCAGCGAACGGGCAACTTACATCAAACAGCAAAAACCTTGTTTGAACTGTTTCGCTAGGGGTCATCAGTTAATGGATTGCACAAGTGTTCACAATTGTTTTACGTGCAAGGGTCGTCACAATACGCTCTTGCATCGTAGTGACACTCCACAATTGAGCCCTACAGTAGTCTCCATGCCACAAGCAACAGCTCCCTCCAATCGATCCATACAGTCTACTCAATCCGAACAAACGAATGTTCACAATTATGTTGCAATTAACACCCACGGTGTTTTCCTAAGTACGGCTGTTATATATGTGCGCCATTTGGGTGTAAATTACACAGCTCGTGCACTGATCGACTCGGGATCAGAGGCAACATTTATTTCCGAGCGACTCTTCACCTGATAAAGCTACCGTACAAATCTGTACAGGCACAAGTATCGGGATTAAATCAAGCTGTTGCAGCCCAGCTTCGCAAGCTCTGCCATTTTAATATTGGCTCTCTTTCCAAGCACCGTATCCAAATCGAGGCATCAGCCTACGTCCTACCACATTTGCCAGGGAATCTACCATCATGTTCGATCCCCCAAAGTTTATTGACAGCGCTGCCAAAACTCCAGTTAGCGGATGATAATTTCCACAAGAGTTTGCAGATAGATGTGCTGATTGGCGCTGATATCCTACCGTCCATACTAACGGGCGGCTCCCATCCTAATATATGTGCCACGTTGCTGGGCAGGAAACTATTTTCGGGTGGATTTTAACAGGCCCAGTTTCAAAGACCGCATCCACCGCAATCTCGTCATTCTCGACTCTAATATCTGTCTCTCAAAAAGAGCAATTAGACGTCATTCTCACAAAATTTTGGGAGGTGGAGGACATTCCAGTCAAACTAGTAAAGAGCTCCGACTCCTTTTGTGAGAGTAATTTCATCCGAACAACAACAAGGAACGAGAATGGCACACACTAATCACATAGACTTAGGACATTCAAGATCTATCGCACTAGCTCAGTTTCTAAAGAACGAGACTCGTTTAAAAAGAAACTCTCCTTTGAAAGAGCAGTACGACTCCGTGATTCGGGAGTACTTCGACTTAGGTCATATGACACAAGTCTCTCCAAACAGCAACCCCAATAATTTTTACCTGCCGCATCATGCTGTTTTTAAGCCCGACAGCATCACAACAAAGGTTCGCGTTGTGTTTAACGCCTCCAGCCCGGCTTGCAATGGCAAAAGTATAAATGATATCCTACACACGGGACCAGTACTCCAATCCGATCTGACGATTCAGATACTAAAGTGGCGATTCTACCGCTACGTTTTCAATGCCGATAAAACCAAGATGTATCGGCAAATCCAGGTCGATCCAAGACATACGCCCTACCACCGAATACTATTTCGCAATGAGAACGAAGAACTTTGCGACTTTGAACTCAATACAGTTACCTTTGGGGTAAACTGTGCCCCATACCTCGCAATCCTCGCAATCGTCCTCAGACAACTTGCTCGTGATATACGAGAACATTGTCCCATCGCATCCGATATAATTGAAAATTATATGTATGTCGATGATGCTCTAGCAGGGGCACACACGAAGCCACAAGCAATTTCAGTCATTGCAGAACTCCGCATGGCGCTCGACAGAAGTGGGTTCCCTCTGAGAAAGTGGACATCCAACACAAAGGAAGTGTTAAAAGGAATACCAAGGGACCACTTACTGTGTGCGGATTTCTTAGAAATCGACGAGGCCAGCGTCGCTAAAACGCTAGGCATTCGATGGCAAGCCACAACAGACCAGTTTTTCTTTGCTCCGTCCAAAATGGTATCTCAGCCTTCGCTCACTAAGCGTGAAGTACTATTACAGATTGCGAAATTGTTCGATCCTGCTGGATGGCTAGCACGATAGTTCGAACAAAGATTTTCATGCAAGAGATCTGGCTCCAAGAGCTGGGGTGGGGTGATTCCCTGCCGGAAGATCTCGTTCAACGTTGGCATGACTTCCTAACCGACTATACCTCTCTCGAAGAGATCCGTATTCCAAGATGGGTCGATTTTCAGCAAAAGGCAAAGGTGCACTTTCACGGCTTCTGCGACGCGTCCCAGCGTGCATATGATGCTGCACTTTATTTGCGCGTCGAGATCAACGGATGCATCTCCACTCACCTTCTCGCAGCAAAAACGAGAGACGCGCCAGTTAAGACGGTATCACTACCACGCTTAGAGCTGTGTGGCGCCGTCCTTCTTTCCGAGCTCACCACGGCTCTTATTCCTCAGCTCCCCATCCAGAGTAAAGAAAATTTCAATTGGACATACTATTGTTCTTGCCTGGTAGGATAAACTTCCATGCAAATGGTCTACCTTTGTAGCTAACCGGGTAGCCAAGATATCATCGACCAATGGCAAATGGTCCCATGTTCGATCTAGCTAGTCGGGGGTTTCTCCTCAGGACCTATTGGGCAGCACTTTGTGGTGGCATGGACCGGAATGGTTACAACTACCACAAAACCAATGGCCAGTTCCTGTTACTGTACTTGAGACAGAGATTGAACAACGCGCAGTGAAGTGCAATGTGTCACAGCTAACCTCCTATAACCTTCTGGAACGATTCTCCAGATTCGACAAGGCATTGCGAGTTATTGCATATGTCTATCGCTTTATCCAGCGCTATAGCTCCGTAATGAAGAACTTACAAGAGTTCAGTTCCGAATTATCGAGTATACTCAACGCCAAGCTTATCCTAAGGAGTATAGCTGTTTGCTCGATAAGAAGCTAGTTCGAGGATCAGGCAGCATTCGCAATTTAACCCCTTTCATCGATCAAAGGGGTTTCTGCGATCCTGTGGACGGGTGAGAGCGTCAACCTCGTTAGGCTATGATGAGCGACACCCCATAATCATTCCGGCAATTGTGATTTTTCACGTCTCCTGGACCGATTTACCCACCTCATTTGTTTTCACGGAGGCAATCAGTTGGTAATACGCCTCATAAGAGCCAAATACTGGATCCCAAAGCTCAAGGTCCTGGTAAAATCTACCATAAGCTGCAAGGTCTGTGTAATACACCGTAGACGACTCCAGACCCAACTTATGGGCAAACTCCCAAGGGCGAGATCAACCTTTTCCCGACCCTTCACACATACGGGTGTAGACTTTGCCGGACCTTTCGATATTAAAAGCTATATTGGTCGAGCATGCAAAATTACCAAGGGTCATGGTTGTGTCTTCGTGTGCTTCAGCACGAAAGCAATCCATTTAGAAGCTACCACAGATCTAACCACGGAGAGATTCCTGGCCGCATTTTCGCTATTTATCGCAAGACGTGGTCTTCCACAACAGATGTACTCAGATAATGGGAAAACATTTGTGGGAGCGTCATCCGTTCTTTCGAGAGATTTCTTGCAAGCCCTCTTCTAACGAGCCAGTAATCAAAGAAGACGCTATTTCTATAATTAACCGCTGGCAGCGACTCAAAGCGCTCTACCAGCAATTTTGCTTACGGTGGAAGAATGAGTATTTAAAAGAGCTCCATAAGCGAAACAAATGACAGTCCCCTAAAAGGGACCTCCAAGTCGGTGATAAGGTGATTATCAAGGAAGATAACATACCAATAAATGAATGGCGCCTTGGCCGAGTCCAGCTGGCTTGCCCAGGCACAGATGACAAGGTCCGCGTAGTGGACGTGCTTACCACTCGTGGTGTCATCCGAAGGCCGATAGCCAAATTGGTCCTTCTTTCTAATCCATAAAAGCAACTAATCCCTCTTTCAAAACAAAATCATCACATAATATCACCTGTCCTACATCTTATTCTCCAGTTCACTCCCCTGTCGAGAACCAGCAAGGCAAGGTCAACAAAGGCATTCAATCAACGTCAAGGAAAGGACTCTTTTAGATGCCGGGTGTGTAAAGGCATCCATGCGCTACGCAAGTGTCAGCGCTTCTTGAAGCTCATGCCCGAGAAGCGTCTCCGAGCCGTGTTAATTAAAAAATATTGCTCCAACTGCCTGGCTCATCAGCATTCAGGGGAATCATGCCGTAGCGCTCGACCCTCTCGGTCAGACAACAGGCCCACAAGAAGAGCTTCTGGCTCCTCGCCCTCCAGCGGCACATCAAGCCCGAAACGTGCTACTATACGGACGTCGCTTTCGTCCCTTTTCCAGCACAAGGGGGTCAGTATATTGCCCACCGCCATAGTGCTGCTCGATACCGGAAAAAGGACCCTTGAGACTCGGGCTCTGATCGATCCATGTTGTTCAGTAAGCCGCATTAATGCAACCGTGGCAAGGGCCTATGGCCTTTCTGTCACACGCATTGGCGCAGAAGGAGCGTGCACAGCCGTGCTACGCTCCAAGACAACTGAGATGTCTCGAGAAGTGGTCTTCATGGCTGACCCGCAACTTAGCTGCATAACTCCAGCCCGAGTCATCAGAGCGGACATGAAGGACCCGTTCAGCAACGTCGCTTTGGCGGACAACGAATGGTTCCGTCCATCTCCAGTCCCTTTGGTACTCGGCGCCGACGTCTACCCAGACATCATCCTACCAGGTATCCTCCCGAGCCAAGGCGGTCTGCCGATGGCTCAAAATACCAAGTTTGGATGGATACTCTCTGGCACATGCACGCAATAGAAATTCTTGCAATCCGCATATTGCCAGGGGATCGGACCACTATATCATATAGCTGCCATAGGAACGATCGGTCAAAAAATAATTTTTTGTATGAAAAAATATGTTGTTTATCAAGATATCTTGACTAAACTCGACATTTATTAGTTTTACTTTACTCCTCATATATATGAAAAATCCTATTAGGATCGCACTACTATATCATATAGCTGCCATAGGAATGATCCCAGTAATAACGTATTGCAGGGATCAAAAAATATGCAAAGCCACTCGTTATTAACTGTAGTAGCTTTATTGCCCAAAGGGTCAATGTTATTTGACTACCAGTGATCCGAAGGTTCTTGTGCGGATAGGTATTCGAGAAAACGTTTATTACACACCGACAGCAATTTCGGTCGCTATTGGGCGTAGATCTGGGAATTAATTCTCCTTTAGCGATCTGTACTTTTTCCCGACGTATCCTACCGACTGCACCAATAAAGTTTTTCACGTTCAGTTACTTTAAAAAAAATATATTTCAATTTATTATTTTCACTAACGGCTATTTCTGTTGAGTACATTCAGATTTGGTTCCCGAATATGAACTGATTTATCTAACTATTGCGGTTGCTTAGCAAACTTCGCTTTGAGAGAGCTTGACTTAAAATAGAGTGAGTAGTGCTCTGATGGGAACATTGACAGTGGCGTGATATTTAGGGTGAATTGTTTATGTCTACCAAAGGGGGACATTTTCATCTAGAAAATGTCGATGTTGTTACCCGGCTCTTTGTTACAATATTAGAAATGTTCATACTTGTGCTTATGCTTATGTGCTAAGTTATGTTAAAGAGTGGGTGCGACCATGGATATGTCACTATATATATATATCAAGTATCTTTCATTTTATATCTATCGCCGCCTCCCCGCTAACACCGCAGAGCTATAAATCAAGTTAATAACGCAACTTATATTGCCAACCAATCTAAACCACAATATATATGCAATTGACTTCTTAAGAATACACAAATATTCTATGGTACAATAAGTTTACTGTAGAAAATTGTATAAAGATCGATTAAGAGAAAACCAAAGTCATATGTAACTGCGCAATTGGATGGCACAGCTAGCGAAAACATCAAGAATTTGTGTATACATGTACACACACACATTCATGCGCGTCTGCTTCGCATTCTATCGCATTCTAACAGCATTCTAGTAATTTTTTTCTCTCGATAATAATATATTATTGGTGTGGCTGTTATTTAGAGGCATACCTGGAAAATTATTTTTATACCCTTGCAGAGGGAATTATAATTTTGTCGTTAAACTGTAACGCATAGAAGGAGACATCTCCGACCCCAAAAAGTATACATATTCTTGATCAGCATCAACATCCGTGTCGATATAGCCATGTCCGTCTGTCCGTCTGATCGTCTCTCCGTCTGTCTGTTTCTATGCGAACTAGTCGCTCAGTTTTAAAGCTATCGTTATGAAACTTTGCAGAACTCCCTCATTCTGTTGCACGCGGCACATATGTCAAAACAAGCTGGATCGGACCACTATATCAAATAGCAGCCACGCGAACGATCGGTCGAAAATTAAATTATTGAATGGACAAATTTTTTGTTTTTAACGATATAGTGACCAAACTCGGCATTTACCATGCTCTTCATATAAATGCAAAATCCTATTAAGATCGGTACACTATATAATATAGCTGCCACAGGAACGATCGCTCTAAAACTAGGTTTTTGATTAAAAACCTTTTTTGTTTTTCAAGATATCTTGTCCAAACTCGGCATTAACTATTTACCCTGTGCTTCTTAGATACGGCCAAATCACTGTAAGCATTATGAAAAGGTTGGGTCTGCAAGGATATTAGATCTTCGGCATGCCGAAGATAGCCTTTCTTTCTCGTTTGTTTTTCAAGATATCTTGCCCAAACTCGGCATTAACTATTTACCCTGTGCTTCTTAGGTAGTGGAAAATCACTATAAGAATTATGAAAAGGTTTAGTCTGCAATGGTATTAGATCTTCGGCATGCCGAAGATAGCCTTTCATTCCCGTTTTTAAATAATTTTGAGTTTGTAGTTTTTTAACTTTTTAGCTCTCTGATTTTTCACTTTTATTTCTTTGCACTTTGTTTTTGTACTTTTTACATTTAATTTAGTTTATAGTTTGAGATTGATTAATGTTTGAATGTTTTTTTTTTTTGTGTGTGTTGTTATACCCTTGCAGAGGGTATTCTAATTTTGTCGTTAAATGTGTAACGCATAGAAGGGACATCTCCGACCCCATAAAGTATATGTATTCGTGATCAGCATCAACAGCCGAGTCGATAGAGCCATGTGCGTCTGTCCGTCTGTCTGTTTCTATGCGAACTAGTCTCTCAGGTTTAAAGCTATCTTAAGCAGCACATATGTCAGAACCTGGATCGGACCACTATATCATACAGCTGCCATAGGAAAGATCGGTCAAAAATTAAGTTGTTGTATAAAAAAACATTTTGTTTATCAAGAAATCTTGACCAAACTCGGCATTTATTAGCTTTACTTTATTCCTCATATTTATGCAAAATCCTATTAAGATCGGACCACTATATCATATAGCTGTCATAGGAACGCTCGGTCGAAAATTAACTTCTTGTATGAAAAAACATTCGCCACGAAAGCCAATCATTGGTGTTGGTCAAGGATCTATCTACGTGTGCATTTCTCAATGCTCTAAAGCGCTTTATATGCACTCGTGGCAACCCACGTCAGATTTGGTCTGATAATGCCACCAACTTTGTCGGCGCCGAAAAGGATCTGTTAGAGCTAAAAAATCTCTTCCTCAGTAGCTGTCATTAAGAGGCTGTGCTCCACTTTTGTTTGGCGGACACCATTGACTGGCGCTTCACCCCACCGCGCTCCCCTCACTTTTGTGGCCTTTGGGAGGCGGCGGTAAGAACTGCAAAACATCACTACTATCGGGTTGTGGGGTCAACTGTTTTGGGATTCGAGGAGTTTCGTACCCTTGTGTGCCACATAATTCTAGACCACTGCTTCCTATTTCAGAATATCCAGAAGACCTTGATGTTCTTACCCCAGCTCATTTTTTGGTTGGTGGCCCACAAGCCATGTTTACAGAACCAGATGTGACACGGCTCAATTTCAATCGTCTAGATAGCTGGCAGCGAGTGTCCTACATGCACCAAGTCTTTTGGTCTCGCTGGCGAGAAGAATATTTAAATCTTCTGAAACAGCGTTCAAAATGGCGGACTCCCAAACCAGGTGTGGCTCACGCAGCACATATGTTCGGCTCAGCAGCAAAAAATTAAACTTGTAATATGATAGCATAACGTTTCAGTTACATATTGCCCTGCGAGGCAAGCAATGTCACTATTTTGTTTCGTTTGGCTTATCGCTTTGCGCTCATCGTAGTTTCTTTTATCGCGCTCTTTTACCTTTTGCACTTTGTCTTAAGCGGCTAGCGCATCAATGCTAGCGACGCCGCAATGCATTTTTGTCCGGTATGCTCGCTATATCGGATCTCTTATCAATTGTTACGCTAAAAATTGTACATTTTCGCATATTGTCCATACGTTTGTTATAAGCATATAAATAAATCAATCCGTTGCATGAACTTATAAAAATAAGTGGAGTTTTTATAACATCCTTAACTTCTCGCTAATAAGTGCTAATAAAAAAGCTTGTTAACCCAACATTGCCATAGGAACGTTCCGTCAAAAATTAAGTTGTTGTATAAATAAATATTTTATTTTTCAAGATATCTTGACCAAACTCGACATTTATTGGTTTTACCATGCTCTTCATATAAATGCAAAATTCTATTAAGATCGGTAAACTATATCATATAGCTGCCACAGGAACGATCGCTCTAAAACTAGGTTTTTGATAAAAAACCTTTTTTGTTTTTTAAGATATCTAACCCAAACTCTGCATTAACTATTTACCCTGTGCTTCTTAGATACGGGAAAATCACTATAAGCATTATGAAAAGGTTGGGTCTGCAAGTGTATTAGATCTTCGGCATGCCGAAGGTTTAGTCTGCAATGGTATTAGATCTTCGGCATGCCGTTCACACCCAAAATGAAGGCGCGGGCCGGCGCATCGCAAATAAATGCTCTAATTGATATTTTGAATTGCGTATCTTGAAATTTCATTCCCTCTGTGATCAATTCTGATAATTCACAGACAAATTCTTCCAAATAAACATTTAGATCACAGGGTTTGGAACGACCTAAATATATTCCACCTATAAATACTGGCATTGTATCATTGACGTTATTCAAAATTGGCTAGGTTTGTTCAGTTTGGCAAGGAAATCCGCTAACGCGTTTTTTAAACCTTAGTGAATGCACTCGCCTGGTAAGCCAGGATTTTTTTCGCCCAACAGCGCAAGCAAATCATTGCCTGCCCTTTTGTTGATGTTATTAGCGGACAGCCACTGGGCTAACCGATTATTAAACTCGTTTGAACTGGTATGTTCTCTAGATAGCAAATCATTGCTATCTGAAAATAATGAATTAGTCACACATTGCAGTTCTACTACATTTTCATTAATTACCTCAATTTTTAGCGACTCGTTTCACATTCCGAGCTTCGCAAATACGTATATTGCCGGCATTTTATACCCTGAACCCATTAAAAATGGGTATAAGGGTATATTGTATTTGTGCAAAATCCAAATGTATTTAACAGGCAGACGCAAGCATCTCCGAGCCCATAAAGTATATATATTCTTGATCAGCACCAATAGCCGAGTCAATCTAGCCATGTCCGTGTGTCTGTCCGTCCGTCCGACCGTCCGTCCGTCCGTCCGTAAGTATGAATGCAAGGATCTCAGAACCTAAAAACGCAAGAGACTTGAAATTTTAGATGTAGGTTCTACTAGTGCCTGCGCAGATCGAGTTTGCTTCCGATAATCGATAACTCACTCCGTTTCCAAGCAATCGATAAAAATCGATATCCTGTTTTTTGGGCAATTTAGGTAAATAATAAGAACTTGACATATAGCTTCTAAAATCGAATATAAATATGCATTTGATGTTGGAAGAAGAGGGTTCACGGTATCCCCTAGTCGGTAGTCCCGACTAGAACCTCTTACTTGTTTTTTATATGGAATTTTCACAACTTTCCCAATTATTTATTTATTTATAATTGTTTATACTTGCAGAGGGTATTATAATCTTGTCGTGAAATGTGTAACGCATATAAGGAGACATCTCCGACCCCATAAAGTATATATATTCTTAATCAGCATCAACAGCCGAGTCGATAGAGCCATGTGCGTTTGTCCCTCTGTCTTTTTCTATGCGAACTAGTCTCTCATTTTTAAAGCTGTCTTAATGAAACTTGGCAAAGGTCCCTCTTTTTGTTTAACGCAGCACATATGTCAAAACCAACTTGATTGGACCACTATGTCATATAGCTGCCATAGTAACGATCGGTCGAAAATTAACTTTTTGTATAAAAAAACATTTTGTTTTTCAAGATATCTTGACCAAACTCGGCATTTATTATCATTTATATGCAAAGTCATTTCTATGCAAAATCCTATTAAGATCGGACCACATAATTAAGTTTTTGAATGAAAAGCACTATTAGTATTATGAAAAGGTTGGGTCTGCAAGGGTATTAGATCTTCTACGTGTCGTTTAAATTTATTTATTTCTCGCGCAAATATTTAATAATATTCTGAAAGGGAATAGCTAAGTTATTAATGAACAGTTGTTAATTACTTACCTATCTACAGAATTCCAATTTTTAATTTTTACTTTAACCACGTGTCTGCTCGCTTCGGCGGACAATAGAAAAGAGAACAAAGAAATTTTTCAGCCCCAAAAAAAAAGAGTTGAGCAGGAATCAACAACAACAAAAACAACAGAACATCCGTAGCACTCTCTGAGTACGATAGAATTATGAAACAAAAACAGCATACCATTCTCGCAACTCACTGCACTCACTCGTATGCGAGTGCTTTGCGATAAAAATATATCCCAATCATTTTCTGCTCACATACGAGCTCAAGGCTCGCGTATTGGTCCGCTGGGATATTACCAGAAATATAATTAAAGTCACTACTAGATATCAAAGTAGACAAGAATGCTGCGCAGGATATAAAGATGTAGGTTTTGTATAAACTGGAATATTTAAAAAATTTCTCTCATCATATTAATTGTCGACCCAGTGTCATTTCGATGTACTGGCTTGTCCCGAGGCTCCAATTGTACAATTTTCGTACATATATTGGTTGTTCTAAGAATCATACTCTTCTTGTGCATAACTACCCTGATAGTTGTCTGAATGTTGATAATTTTCATCAACTTGCATTTTTTGGGAACCACTAGTATTTTCTCATATACGGTTTGGCTTATATCTACCTGGAAAAATTTGAATTCTTGAGCTAGTTGCTTATTTTGGTTAAAAAGGTTTGGGTGTTCGGACGGTGTTGTGAAAAATTGTGGCTTTGATTACTGTTAGTCATGTAATTTAAGGTAAATTGAGATTTAGTATTTCGTATAGCATTGTTAGTATTTTGATTTTTATTATTGTTGTTATAATAATTTTCTTCATAGTAGCCCTTCATTTGTGCTGTTTGTTTTAATTTCGAAATAGTCGACATGTCGTATCTTGCGAGTGGAAAAAAGAGTCTATCTGATTGTTTTGTATGTAATAAGTTTTTACAGTATTGATATATTGATATTGATATTGATATACAATCTGGATTGTCCGTTTTAATTAATATCTTAGCCTCTACCTCACTACAAAATTGCGTAAATTACCTTGGTAATTGGTATTATATAACCTTCGCAGTAGTTCTTCCACAGGTGTTTGCATTTTGTGTTTGGAAATTAAAGCCTCCCTGAGCTGTGACTGGCACGTTCCGTATTTGTTGAAACAATTGGTTTAAATTTTGGTCGTTGAATTTATTCATTGCTGGAAGTGCAGCAGCAGGAGAACCTTCTGGTTGCTCTATTTTTTAATAATTTTAAGTATTTAGCTTATGTTTCACGAAATTCACTTTGTTACAACGACCGAATTGGATTTATACGTTGCTTGAATTGTTCAGACACGTTAAGTTCTTTTGTTCGATTTAGTTGTAATAATGTGCACAATTACACTTGTTGACAGAGAAGACTGGTGTCTCTTTAATTGATCGTATCACTCACGAACTTTAATTTATTTATGCTGCGCCAAAAACGTAATTATAAGTTTTGGAAAAATAAAAATAATTTATTTAACGAAAGTGAATTTTTATTCTTTTATTTTGTTGAATATCCGGATTAATACTGAAGAACAAAAATTGGCTAACGCTATCTTTAAAACGAAATAATAATTGGAGACTTTTTGCAAGGGACAGTTGGTCAGCTTTTGTTAATAAATTAGTGTTGACATTATTTGAACTTGGCTGCAGAAGGCATGCTATTGTTATGATTATTCAATTTGTAATTATACAATACATGTTGAGAGTGAATGCCGCGTTTTACTTGTGCTTCGAGATTTTTATATATTTTTGCGCTGCTTTTTATTTCCAAATTCTGCATTTTTTGGTGTTTTATTTAAAAAACGTTTATAACTTGTGCACAGTGTTATCTGTTGTTCAGGGTAAATCTGTTAATTACTGCAATTAAAAAACGCGGCGTCAGTTCCGTATTGTTGTTATTGCCTGTTTTGATTCTTTTCCTTCTTTCCCTGTGCATACACATGTTTGTGCGTGTGGTCTCTGCTATATTTGTGGTCTCTAAATATTTGATCAATTTTTGCGCAAGTTTCATTTTGTTCTGCGCTCTGGCAACATCCATACTTATATTTTATTATTGCAG
Organism: Drosophila novamexicana; assembly: GCF_003285875.2. Lineage (NCBI taxonomy): Eukaryota > Metazoa > Arthropoda > Insecta > Diptera > Drosophilidae > Drosophila > Drosophila novamexicana. The sequence continues at coordinate 98,085 of NW_020824957.1, read as the reverse complement.
TCATTATGCCGTGCTGTACGAAACCTTGCACATTCAAGCAGGCTGATGATTCTGCACTGCCGCTAATTTTAAATTGCTGGCTGTGTGAGAATATGATGTATGCTAAGCGTCCAGGTCTCACTAGGCGTGATAGCGACAAGATCGCTGCAATTGCCAAGAAGGGCTGCGGCGGCTTGCGTTGGTCGTGCCCATAATGCACCGACAAGCAAATTGATTTCTCCATAATGTATAATTCTTTCAGAAATCATTTTCTAAAACTGAATACCGTGGCTAAGCCTGCTGTCATTATCTGTAATAGTCCCGTTAGGACCCGTACCTGAACCTGTCATTGTTAGCCACACTGCCTCAGCCCCGTCAGCTCCTGGCCACAAAGGTAGAAATGCTCGCAATCTTGTCCAGATTGTTAAAAACAATCTTGGTGCCTCTTTGGCTTCACCAAATCCTGTTTAATCTGTAGCCCCATCAGCTCCTTAACTGTTGTTGCCCCTCGTAGGCAAGTTTCTGTGTATCGACTTTCGTCTTACACCACTCCTGAGTCATTGGCAGCCTATATTGTTTGAAAATCTTTTGCTAGCGTGTCAATAACCAAATTTTATTTCTGCGTTCCTCCTGATATATCATCATTCAAAATAAATGTTCCAAATGATATGTTACAAAACATTTGTGATACCAAATTTAGGCTTTAGTAGTCAAAAATAAAGCGTAACCCGCCTGTCACCCTTCCAGTTCATTCTGCCACAAAAAACTAACTTCGCCTTCTGACCAAGTATCTGTTCATTATCAGAATGTCAGACGTCTCATTTCCAAGCTGAAAAATCTTTTCCTGGCCAGCACTTCCTACGATTCGGATATAATCGCATTTTTAGAAACATGGGTAAATTTATCAATATGATTTTGAAGTTTTTTCGAATAACTTTATTTTGCATAGAAATGATCGGCCGACTCGAGGTGGTGGGGTACTAAGTGCATTTAAATCCACTCTCCAGTCAGAACCTTTCTGTTTTTAGTACGCCTTCTGACCCTGAGATTGTCTCAGTTAAGTTGTCTTTTCCTACACGGAATATCTATATTACATGCTCTTATGTTCCTCCTTCTTCTGATATTTAAGTTTATATGTATTAAAAAAGTTTCTCCACACGTGCGTGATAATGACCTTTTTATGGTGTTGGGTGATTTTAATTTGCCTAACATCTTCTGGCCATTATTCACTGCCGAAAATTATCTAGTGCCTCAGCACAGCACGATTTTATAGAATGCATGCTTGAACATTCGTTGTTTCAAATCAATTCAATATCCTTGACCTTGTATTTGTTAACAACTACCTTATTTCTAATGTTTCTGGGTTCCCTGCTCTATCTCTTCCTAAGGATGTATATCATCCTACCTTAGAGGTTGTAATGTTCGATTGTAATATTCTCATTTCGTGCTCAGCAGCCAATAAGCCTAGTCGTTGTTTTTACAAAGGAAATTATTCATTGCTCAGCTTATTTATGACTCCGGATTATATGAATACTGATATGTGTATCCCCAAGTTCCTTTGAATATTTCTTCATAGCCACCCTAGTGTACCTAGTGATTATCTAATTATCAAATATACAATCTAAATATTCTAAGTTTAATAAGTCTGGTTAGTGCACAGACTTGGCTAAATATTCCATAGCCAAGTCGAACTTCTTTCTTCTGAATTCTCAATGCCATGAGAATGCTATCTAACTCGATGCAAAAGGCAATTTGCCCAAAACTGAAGACAGTTTTACAATTATGTAATCTTGAAGCGTAAGCCTTAACTTTGCCATCTTCTTTTTCTGTCGGTATAGATAAAAATAGCAATGACTCTGATTCTGCTAACCTAACCTAACCTGTCTGCCTTAATAATAATTCTTTCCGTCATACTATTACTTCCTCTAGTTCTATACCTCCTCCTATTGTTTCCCATTCCTCTCTTCTTTTAGCTATAAATTCTTTAAAAACTTCTTACTCTCCTGTAGTCCTTCCCTTGTTTATCCATTGCTAAAGCTTTTTAATCTATCCCTTGAATCTTCTGTCTCCATATCTCCATATCATTCCTCTCCACAAGAAATATACAAAATTGTAGGAGCATTGCAAATCAGTCCGCTGTTCCTGTTCCTAAATTATTTGAAAATATAATCACTTCGAATTTGCAGCATTTCTGCAAATCAGTTGTTTCCCCTGTTCAACATTGATTGGTATAGAATCGGTCAACTACGACCTGAGTTAACTTCCTTGATAAATGATGCATTCCTTTCGAAAATGCAAACTGATGTCATTTACACTGACTTCAGTAAGGCGTTTGACATTAAATCGTACTACACTTTATCGTGTAAGTTATACAATCGAGAATACTCCATTGCAACATATACTAACAGTTAAGGATCTAGGCGTAATTTTTGATTCTAAACTCTGCTTCAATCTTTTACATAGATATCATCGTTAATGAGTCAAAAGATGTACTTGGATTAATTAAACGATGGTCTAAAGACCTTAACGAACCTTTTATAACGAAACTGTACATCTCTCTTGTTCGCCCTATCCTTGAATACTGCTCTGGCTTCTGGTCTCCGCAGTATAACAATAGCCAGGATCGTAGTGAATCTTTTCAGAAGCAATTTCTGCTTTTTGCCTTACGAGGTTTAAATTGGGACCCTTATCTTCGGTTGCCATCCTAATCTTCAGTCGATAACCAACCGTAGGACAATTCTTGATGTTGTCTTTCTACATAAGTTGATTGTTGGCGATATAGATTCTCCTTTTCTGCTAGGGCGTCTTCAATTCTCTGTTCCGGGTAGACCAACCAGAAATTATTCCCCCTTATTCCTATCTACGTGCACAACAGACTACGCCATGCACAATTCTTCTCGCCTGCTATGTAAAAATTACAATTGTTTGCATCACGAACTACCTACCGAACTTTCTCTTCCCCATAGTAAAATCGTTGCTATCAGGATACCTTCGGGAAGTCACTGACTATTCCCAGCTATGAGATGGGCATAGGTTGCTTTAAATTTCTCCTCCCCGGGCTAACTATCTCTCTATTCCATTTACGTAACATTTTATACATCTTGTTTAATTCCTTTACTTTATTAATAAATTCTCTCTTTATTTTTCCCTATTTATTGTATTTTCTTTATTAATATAGTAAATAAAGATTATTTTTAATATTAACTAAAGAACACTTTTTTCTCTACCTTTTAACACCCTCCTTCTTTGCTGTAGTCGTCACTGACAAAATTAGCTGTGAAGAGGGGCACAACTGGCCGGACTGGCAAATAAAACACCTCCATCAGTCGCTGATCGTATTAGAAAATTGTGTTGTCCAACTAGTCTTTTAGCACTTAATTGAAATTATGTAAGTATTAAATAATGAGGAATGCACTCATTTTTTCGACCATTAATAAATAAATAAATAAATAAATAAATAAATAAATAAATAAATAAATAAACAAATAAATACTATGCAATGTAGCTTATGCAGTGGTTCAAAGTACTGTTGTTGTGAATATGTCTCTATATATATAAAATACCTAATAAAAATATTTTTTAAAAATGTATAAAAACCAACAAACTTTTTAGTTACAGAAGAAAATGATTGAACAAATTTTTTTTTAAGAATAAATATATTATTAAATAGCAACATAAGAAATAAAACAACTTCAAAAAATTACGTTATTTCCTTTGAAAAGGGAGGTGTAAATATTGCCATTCATAACAATGGTAATAATTTAACAAATCAAAACATAAGCTCAAGTCAACGACTCGATTAAATAAAATATGATCACCCACTTGACGGGCACTGTCTTATACATAGCTGCTCGCGCACTTATACCTTAATGCATATATACATGCATGAGTACCCTCTCCATCTCTCTATCTGACTATGTTAGCTTTAACATAATTATGCTAAGTCCAACTTGTTAGTTACAATAAGACCATTTTGAATACAATAAATTCATTCGAAACTAAAACGTCAATGGAAGAGCTCGTGGCGGAGCGGCAATTCTTATCAGGAATAATCTAAAATACATTGAGCTCGCAACTATTCAAGAGGATTGGGTCCAATGTGTACTTATAAAAATCAATAATATGCTGCGTGATCTGAAAATTGCTTATTGTCCACCGAGAGGTGAAAAGTTTGGTCGGCTGATACATACCCTTGGCCCCAGGTTTGAAATGGGCAGTAGCACTTTGTTGCAAGTATAAACAAATATAAAAGACTCAAGCGCATAGCATAGCGACCGTGACAAGTGTCACACAACGGAAGAACCAAATATTTAAAAGAACAACAACAACAGCAACAAAAGAAAAAGCGGCAGCAGCAACAACAACAACAACGAGATGACCAGCAGTAACAAGCTACAACCGCATGAAAAAATAAAACTGCAACAAAATACGTAGAGGGAAATTAACCTGGCGGTTGAAAACAAAGTATAATAAGTGTGTAAGGTGTTTTGAAAAAAAAATCTGTCGCAAATGTCCATACGCATTATATTAGATGAGTATAGGGCGAGAAGATTACAGCCCCGGCCGTCAATCAAGAAAGCGTTGAAATTAAAAAACCAAGAAATCGAAAACAGAATACAGCCGCGTATTAAGAAACGAAAAGCTGAGATATGCCAGCTATTATATAATAGCAATAAGCCGCCGACTTGAGAACACGCGAACAGACTAGCAAGAAAGCTAGATTTCCTTTCAGAAGAGGCAAAGCAACTTAAGCGACACAGAAAACACCATCTCCTCAAAATATAAAAACAATTAAAAATCATAGAAAACCGGCAAAGAAAAAACAGTTGCCCAAACCGATGAAGAGATGCCCTGACGACTGCTCTGGACCACTATACACCACGGCCTGTGCGATGACCTGCACCGGCAGCGCTGACCACTCCAAGGTAGCCCAATAAACTAAAGAAGAAATTGCATCACACTAAAAGCAGCAGCAGAAGAAGCAGCACTATCTAAGATTATATTAAAATTTTGTAATATTGTAATGACGCCCACTATGTTCTGTGGGTCAAGGCAGAGTACAACCAAATAAATTGTATGAAATATTAGAGAGGAAATCACTGGATTGATCGAAGTAGGCAAATATCAGTAAAACAAATACGAAGGCCTTCTGCCTAAATATGTTTTAAAACCAAATACGAAATACGAAAAAAATATATTTAAAATTATACATAACATACAATCTAAAGAGAAAATTGATTTATAACAATTTGCAAAAATTCCAATCAATGTTCAAAATTCAAATTAAAATGGGCTCAAACGAGTCAAAGGTTAAAGTAATCGATCTTAGAGAAAATTTAGAGGACATAAAAATTTTGTAATGATAATCACTGTTGTATCTCTTATATCGCTTTCATAAATCATCGTTCACCGACATCATTTAAATTTAATAAGTTATCATCTGTAAAACGCTTTATTCGCACGTAAGTGCTATCGTATCCTCAATGAGCGAAAGAAAATTAATTAAACACTTGATCAAAATAGTTTTGGAGTGTGTATATGCACCCCATATGCAAATATAAAGTATGCGGCACTTTTTCGCATACAATAACAATTATATATTAGCCCAGAGCCACTTTATATATTGGCTCTGGCTTATATTACGCAGCGCAGTTCACTAGCCTCTCTAGCTGAACGTTTATGCTTACGCTGCTCTTTCCACGCTCCGTCTGAGCGCATTCTATGAGCAACATTTATGCTCACTAACACAGGCATATGCTTCTCGTTCTTCCTCTCTTTGTATCTGTTACCCAATAACAGCATAAGTATATACATGTATCCATAGGCTAAGCTATTTTTACTTTGAATAAATTCATTCTCAATCCCAAAGTGAACCAGCAATAACGTGCTTTTGTAAAAATTTACATGGCGACCGTGACATGTTCACGAATCCCTGCCTGGAGGCAGTAGAACAAGTGAAAAAGGAACTTCATGGCCAACAAAGACGCCATCTATAATATCCAAGTGGAAAAGGAACTTCATGATCAATGAGAGGCCATCTATAACACCTGCCGTCGTAACTTGAACATTGAACATCCCGCATTCTGAGTGAGTAGAGAGTGAGTGTTATGGTTCATAAACGCGGTGGCTAAAAAAATTAAATTAATAAAAGAATAGCGTACCTAAGGGGGCTGCTATACACAATACAGCCAACACCCGCATGGTCGACAGCTCATAAGTTATAAATTGAGCTCGACTATCTGCAAAATAAAATTAAGCAGAGAAAACCAAACACCTCTACTCACTCAAATATAAAAGCTATAATAAACCAAACACCTAATAAAGTTACACTCAGGATTGCGAAGGCCCACTCGACAGCCCCTTCTGGGAATATACGTGCAGACACTGCACAGCCGGCAACTCCAACATATAAACACCTGTGCGAAGACCAGCACCGGTACCTCCAGCGCAACAAGCTGTGCCATCGGAATAAGTGCGAGAGGCACACCGCCACTTGCGCATACGAGGGAGCATCAGCATGCCATATTCGGCGACGCCCAGCTGATGCAACGATGAACAACAGTTGCAGTTATATCCCTAATTACTTTTAATTAAAAACAAAAAAAATTTTTTTTGTAAAACTGAGCGGAAACACCTCCGCTCGATTAGCAGCATAGCCTGTAAAGCTATGCGAAACGCTAGGTAGTATTTTGTATTATTAGCAATATTGAAACCTTGAAACTAAAAACATTGGCGTTTAAAACTAAAAATATTATATGTTACATAAAAACATGATATGATTTTAAAAACATTATATGAATTTGTAAGAAATTTTAATTAAATGGGTTCAAACGAATCCAATGTTGCAAAATCAGCCGCAAATGTTATAAATAATGTAAAAGTAATTGACCATAAAGAACATTTAGGAAATATTACTATTTTGCTAATTATAATTACTACAGTATCTCTTGTATCACTAGCATTGAAAGTGTATGCAATGCATACAAAGAAAATTAAGAAACGATATAAAAGTAGATCAGACGGACTAGATAAGGTCTGAATATATTAAAACAAAATAAATACAAATTTGAATATGTCAGATATAGATGCGCTCATCAGGCTTACGTATAGAGATGAGCCAGCCTTTCGTACACGCGCACTAAACGTACTGCGATTACATACCGATTTCATAAAAGTGTGTAATTTCGAATACGAATACACGGACATGTCCATTAATACATTGTTCAAAAATCGTAAAGGGAATCATACTAAGTACGTTGCCATATGCATCAGTAAAATTAGTTATTAAAGACCACCCAATTTTGGGACCAGCAACAATACTAATGGTGCTACTGCGTCGATAGGCATCTATTATAATAATATGGAATGGAGTATATTAGTGAAAAATTTCAATGACTTCAAAGATCAGTGACTTGTCACGTAAATGCATTAATAAAGGCATACCTATAAAGTAAGAAACACTAATATACCATGCAAATATTAATAAAGCAATATAACAATATGGTGTATGCAGTAAATTCAATTAAAAACGAGAAAGAAGGACTATCTTCGGAACGATGAAGATTTAACACCCTTGTAGACCCAACGTTTTCATAATGCTCACAGTGCTTTGCTCGTATCTAAGAAATACCGGGAAAATAGTAAATGCCGAGTTTGGTCAAGATATCTTGATAAACAAAATGATTTCATACAAAAACTTAATTTTCGACCGATCTTTCCTATGGCAGCTATATGATATAGTGGTCCGATCCTGGTTTGACATATGTACTGCGTGCAACAGAAAGAGGGAGTTTTGCAAAGTTTCATTAAGATAGCTTTAAAACTGAGGGACTAGTTCGCATAGAAACAGACAGACGGACACACGGACAGACGATCTGACGGACAGACGGACATGGCTATATCGACCCGGCTGTTGATGCTGATCAAGAATATATATACTTAATGAGGTCGGAGATGTCTCCTTCTATGCGTTTCACATTTCACGACAAAATTATAATACCCTCTGCAAGGGTATAATAAACTAACACAAGAACATGTCAAACAATGTCTTAATGTCATACAACCTCTAAATACAAGATTGAAAAAAATTAGTATTAGACAGAATATCGAAATAAATATTCCAGAAGATCTATTTTTATACATGTCAAACAATGTCTTAAAGTCATACAATCTCTGGTATTTACCAGATTGAAAAACATTGGTATTAGACAGAATATCGAAATATATGTTCCAGAAGATCTATTTTCACTAGCAAGTTTTGAACCAAACCAGCTGCAAGATCTAACCCAATTCGCTCAACAGCTTCAATTTAACAAAAGTCTATCTTCAGCCGTAGTTGCTGACCTGGGAAACGCCCCTTTCGCTACTGATGGATGCACTGGGACCGTCAATCTACAATCTCAAACGTCAGAGTACTCTGCAATCATCACAGTCATCGTAGTTTCCACTATAGCAGATCGCCAGCCAAGCATCGCCCTTAATACAATTAATTGGAATGTGCCTGGAAATATTCGCCTCGCTGATCCTTGCTTTTACAAGCCGCAGCGAGTTGACTTATTAATCGGAGTTGGTCTTTTCTACGAGCTTATGTGTCTCAGCCAAATAAAACTGCTACCGGGATTGGCTCTGCAGAAGACACGCTTTGGATGGATAGTTGCAGGTGGCGGTTCCCAGCAAGGCGGTACCTCTCTTTTGGCCAATCGTGTATCGTCTAATGGCCGAATCGATTAGCGATTTTAACTATTTTGGGAAGTAGAAAGTTTTCCAGACCCTGGTGCTAAGGCAACAAAGGAAGAGCTTGACTGCGAGGAGCATTTTTAAGAATTTCCAAAGGTTGCCAACAGGAGCATATTCCGTGCGACTCTCTCTCAAACTCACTCTGGATCAATTAGGCGAATCTTGAGAGAAAGTTGCATCGATATCCTAACTTTAAATCCCTGTATTGCGCGTTCATTCAAGAGTATATGGAGCTCGGACATATGACTCTTGTCCCTCCAGAGTCGTTACGTTTATGCAAATATTTTCTCCCTCATCATTGCGTGCTGAAGGAACAAAACACGAGCACCAAACTTCGTGTCGTGTTTGATGGTTCAGCTATCACCAGCACTGGATGATCGCTGAATGAAGTGTTGATGGCTGGGCCCGTCATACAACCGAAGCTGTTTAACATTTTGATTCGCACGTTCCCTGTTGCCCTTGCTGGAGACATTGGCAAGATGTATCCCTGTGTCAGAGTTACGGTCCCAGATAACTACCTACAAAGCATCTTGTGGCGAAATTCTACTGATTCTGAAATAAGTGTCATCAAGTTGGACACAGTTACGTATGGCACAAGACCAGCTTCCTTTCTTGCCGATCGAGCAATGCAGCAATTCGCAGTAGAAGAGCAACATTCATTTCCAATTGGGGCGAAAATTCTTCGACGCGATTTCTATGTAGATGACCTTATATCTTGCGGTAGCTCGGTCCAAGAGGCGATGAACTTAGAAAATGGTGCTCAAGTCACTCTGCTGTGCTAAAAGGCATTCCTGACAAGGATAAGATCTCGTTTTTAAAATTTAGCGATGGAAGCGACATTACCAAAACCTTGGGCCTTGCGTGGGATCATTCAACTGAAAAATTAATGTTTACTCTCACGCCTGCCAATCAGACACTTAAACCTTGCAAGAGATCTGTTCTGTCCACTATAGTTCGTTTTAACGATCCACTAGGATTAATTGGACCAGTCATCGTTAAGGCCAAAATCTTTATACAGCTTCTTTGGAAGGAAAACTTGGATTACGATGAGAGTCTTCCAACTTCTCTAAATACTGCCTAGCAGGAACTTTGCCAAACTTTCAGCAATGTCCAATTATCCACCTTTCCCCGGTTTGTTTGCAATACAATGTGCGATGTAGAGGTTCACGGTTTCTGTGACGCTAGCATTACCGCGTACGGAGCTTGCATTTATGTGGTTTTAAAGGGACATAATTTGAGCGCACGTCTATTCTGTTCTAAATCACGAGTGGCTCCACTTATAACTCTTACGGTACCAAAACTCGAGCTTTGTGGTGCACTTTTGTTAGCCCAATTGATGCAGGAAGTAGCTGAAATGAAATTATTTACCGGTACATTCCATTGTTGGTCAGATTCATCAATATGTCTATCATGGATCTGAGATGAATCGTCGAAGGTCAACGTATTCGTTGCAAATCGGATAGCCACCATCCAGGAACTCACAGCGGGTTTCCAGTGGCATTATGATCCAACAGCCAGTAATCGTGCTGACATTCTGACATTTTTGACTGGTGCTGGCCTACCACTTGTCTTCTTGAAAAACCAATGCTGGGGTTAAGAAAAAGAGTATTGCTCATCACAGAACCTGCACATAATGCCATATTAAGGTGCAAATGTGTGAATTCATTTTCTGCTATTCAACGAGTATTTGCCTATGTGTACAAGTTAATCCATCGTATTTGGTGCCCCGGACTTTTGATCTCCGACATAAGTTTTGGATCCTTCCTACTTTTACGTAACGTTCAAAAGGCTCTCTTTGGGATGCTATAAAGAACGTGCAATCAAGGGGCGTGGACGTTCGTTCCAGTATACTCTCATCATTATTGCCCTTTCAGGATGAATTTGGTATTCTTCGAGCCTCTAAAAATCAACATCCTGTTGCCATCGCCATTGTCACTCACTTCCATAAGCGGAATCTCCAAGCTGGACTACGAGCCTTGTTGGGAGCAATTCGTCTGCAATATTGGCCGATTGGTGGCCGCAAAACAGTTTCCAACATTATAAACAAATCCATCAGATGTTTCGGAACAAGCCCCGCTTGGTGGAGCACTTAGTGGTTAATCTTCCAAAGGAGTGATTTGTTGAAACTTGAGCGTTTGATATAACTGGTGTGGACTTTTGCGGACCATTCTTATACAAGCCTGACACTCGAAACAAAGCTCCTATAAAATGCTACATCAGCGTATTTATTTGCTTCTCCATGAAAGCTATTCACTTGGAGTTGGGCATTTCTCAATGCTCTAAAGCGCTTTATATGCACTCGTGGGAAGCCACGTCAGATTTGGTCAGACAATGCCACCAACTTTGTCGGCGCCAAAAACGAGCTGTTGGAGCTAAAAAATCTCTTCCTCAGTAGCTGTCATCAAGAGGCTGTGCTCCAGTTTTGCTTGGCGGACACAATTGACTGGCGCTTCATTCAACCGCGCTCCCCTCACTTTTGTGACCTTTGGGAGGCGGCGGTAAAAACTGCAAAACATTAATTCTATCAGGTTGTGTGCCACATAACTGCAGTCATTAATTCTAGACCACTGCTTCCTATTTCAGAAGATCCAGAAGACCTTGATGTTCTTACCTCTGCTCATTTTTTGGTTGGTGGCCCACAAGCCAGGTTTTTTTGGTCTCACTGGCGAGAAGAATATTTAAATCTTCTGCAACAGCGTTCAAACTGGGGGACTCCCAAGCGAGGTGTATCTCTCAATGACATCGTTCTTGTAAAAGGAAAGAACTTACCTCCTTTCAAATGGCCACTGGCTAGAGTGGTTGAATTGGTCAACGAAACTGATGACATCACACACGTTACAGTTCTCAAGATAGCTAATGGAATCATAAAGCGAGCAACTAATAAGCTCAATTGTTGAACGGGGGGAGTATATTCGGCTGAGCAGCTAAAAATTATACTAGTATTATATTCACATAACATTTCAGTTACATATTGCCCTGCGAGGCAAGCAATGTCACTATTTTGTTTTGTTTGGCTCTTCTCGCATGTCATAAAATAGCTCAATATTATTTGCTGTTAACTATCTAGTGCTTATCGCTTTGCGCTCATCGTAGTTTCTTTTATCGCGCTCTTTTACCTTTTGCATTTTGTCTTAAGCTGCTAGCGCATCAATGCTAGTTATGTCGCAATGCATTCTTGTCTCGTATGTTCGCTATATCGGACCTCTTATCGATCGTTTCGCTAAAAATTGTACATTTTCGCATATTGTCAATACGCTCGCTATAAGCATTTATATAAATAAATCAACCCGTGACATGAACTTATAAGAAAAAGCGGAATTTTTATAACATCCTTAACTTCTCGCTATTAAGTCCTAATAAAACAGCCAACCCCAATTTCTAGAATTTGTGAAGGTTCAGCTTTCTCTAGAGGTTTAGCATTCGTAGAATTATCTACCGGAAAATATGTCATTCCACACGACTTTTACATATCCGGAGATTTTCCAATACCTAGCGATGGCATTATTGGTATATACTTCTTTAAAAAGTATAATTGCCAACTAAATTTCACACAAACATGTGATTTAAATTACCCAATAAATTTACCAAAATTTCACCCATGTGATAATAATGCCACGATTCTTCCAGCTCGTTCTGAAGTACTCCGCCAAATTAAAATTCTTTCTCCAGAAAAGAAAAGAAAAGAAATTAAAATTCTTTCTCCAGAAAAGAATATTTTCATTCCAAATCAAGAAAGAAAGGAATCTTCATCGGAAATACAATTTCCAATAATCAACAAACTTTTGTACGAATATTAAATACCACAAGTTCATTAAAAACAATAATCCTTAATGACATTAAAATAGAAAAGCTAAGTGACTATGAAACAGTCCATGAAATTAGCAAAGAGGGCCAAAAAAAGTTTTGAAAAAACTCCCCCATTATTAAAAGAACACAATTAAAAGATCTCTGCACCAAGTACACAGACATATTCGGACTCGAAACTGAATCTATAACGACCAATCATTTTTATAAGCAAGAATTAAGACTAAAAGATACTGAGGCAGTGTACATTAAAAATTACAAAATAACTTATACTCATAAAGAAGTTAATAAGCAAATCGAAAAACTCATTCTAGATAAAATAGATGAACCCTTTGTATCAAAATATAATAGTCAGATACTTATAGTACCTAAGAGAGTTCTACCAGTATCCGATACTAAGAGATGGCGATTAGTTATAGACTATCATCAAACCAACATAAAGCTCTTGTCTTGACCCACTAGGCAGAGCAAAATACTTCTCATGTTTAGATTTAATGTCCGGCTTTCAACAAATAGAATTAAAAGAAGAGTCCAGAAATGTAACGCCTTTTTTAACGAGCAATGGCTCATATAGTTTTACACGACAGCGCCAAATTCTTTTCAAAGAAGGATGACAATGATGGATAAAATAATAGTCATCGGTTGTTATGAAAACCATATGGTCAAAAATTAAACAAATGTGTTTGACTTATGTAGGAAACACAACCTAACACTACATCTAGAAATTTGCTAACTTTTCATTCAAAACTAACGAGAAAGAATGCCGAAGATCTAATACCCTTGCAGACCCAACATTTTCATAATGCTTATAGTGCTTTGCCCGTATCTAAGAATCACAGGGAAACTAGATAATGCCGAGTTTGGTCAAGATATCTTGATAAACAAAATGTTTTTTCATACAAAAACTTAATTTTCGACCGATCGTTCCTATGACAGCTATATGATATAGTGGTCCGATCTTAATAGGATTTTCCATACATATAAGGAGCTTAGTTAAACTAATAAATGCCGAGTTTTTAAACAAAGTGTTTTTTCACACAATAACTTAATTTTCGACCGATCGTTCCTATGGCAGCTATATGATATAGATCCAGCTGGTTTTCACATAAGTGCTGCGTGCAACAGAAAGAGGGACTACTGCAAAATTTCATTAAGATAGCTTTAAAACTGAGAGACTAGTTCGCATGGAAACAGACAGACGGACAGACGGACATGGCTATATTGACTCGGCTGTTGATGCTGATCAAGAATATATGTACTTTATGGGGTCGGAGATGTCTCCTTCTATGCGTTACACATTTCAGGACAAAATTATAATACCCTCTGCAAGGGTATAACTAGAATGAGACTGGATTTAGAAGAGTAAGAGTTTACTGTTGAATATCTATAGGGAAAAGATATCTTTGTTGCAGATGCGTTATCTAGAATAACCATCAAATATTTAAAATATACAAAAACAAATGTCTTGAAAGTCACTATAAGACAACAAAGTAGACAAAAAAATCCTGCTCAGGAAAAGAAAAAGGAAATTTGCTTAGGTAAAACCCTTAAAAATCTTCTCAGCCTAACGTGTATGACGTCATCAAAAATGACGATGTACGAAAAATAGTGACCTTGCACAAAGAAGCGGGTATATTAGGCATTAGCCAACTTAAAGCACCGAGCAAAAAGATCTTTGAAAACACTTCAACAGATACTTTCAAAAATATGGGCAATATATATCTAAAGAACTCAAGAGTAGCGCTACTCAAGCCGGTGACCCGAATAGAAAATGAAAAAGAATGAGAAAGAAATACCCTTGCAGACGCAACCTTTCCATAATGCTCATAGTGCTTTGCCAGTATCTAAGAGGCAAAGGAAAAATTCCAAGTATGGTCAAGATATCTTGATAAACAAAAATGTTTTATACATCTTAGTTTCTGACCGATCGTACCTATGGCAGCCCTATGATATAGAGGTCCGATGTAAATAAGATTTTGCATAAATGGTGCTCTCTCTAGTATATCTAATAAGTGCCGAGTTTAATCAAGATATCGTGATAAACAAAAAAATTGTCCATACAGCTTTATTTTCGACCGATCGTTCCTATGGCAGATATAGATATAGATGAATACCGAGAGTTAAGCCTTGAAATCGGTAGTGTCTCTATTTGGTTTGCCTACTTGAGTAATTCCGGACTAAATCCATTATTTTGCTAGCACAGGTTTTCGTGGATTTTAGTTGGTCCCAAAAATTTCACTTACATTTGATTGCTAGAGGTAGGTTTCATGGCGAAGTAGAAAAAGTAAAGAATACACTCAAGATTATGTTAACAGTCAAAGATCGTGGCGGGTTGCGTTGATTGAAGTTAAACTCAACAAGAATTGCACGGCAAATCGAGAATCTTAGATTAGCCCGTTAGAAATGTTGATCGGATAAGAAGCTAGAAGAAGAAGACGAGGTAGGAGAGAATATTTAAGAAAGCAAGCTAAATAGAATATGAGTTAATTCCAAAGTTTATTAAACGATGAAAAAATTTAATTTTTAAGCAAGACTTTCTTTATTTGATGTTAATTTGCAACTGAATAAACTTAAATCAATTCTAGCCCTAGTCACCTGTGGCTTAGCGGCGGCGGCGTTGGCAGCGGCGTCGCTGCTGATGTTGTTGGCCCGTTGGGCAATTCTTCTTGGAATTTTCGGCGGTTGCCAGTTATTTTTCTTCATTACGTGTAATATTCAGGTAAGAAGGATGGCAACTGTGAACAGGGCTATGAAACCGACTCTATTTGCTATAGAGTGCGTCTGAAGTATATTGTTGATGTGCAATTCTTCTAGTGCTTCCAGAGAAAGAATCTTAAATATTTCGATTTCTATTGGGGTTGTAGGATTTCCTGGGGTCATGCTGATAAATAAGGTTTCATTCCAGAAGTTGATCGTGTAGGTGCTTCTCACGCGTTTCTTCTCTTCTTGCCATCTAATAGTGCCGTTGAAGTCGTTCACTAGTATAAGTCCATCGTCAATTTCCTCGATCTCCGGGATATGATCTGCATTGCTAAAGCCACAGAGCGCTTGCTCTCCACTAACTAACTTTGGTATACAGTTATTAGTGTTCAAGTTTACAATTTTTGATTTGTTACAAATTTTAATATTATGGTATCTTTTACATTAGTTGTTTATGCCATAGATTGTTTATTACAATGAAACAGTTCGTTAAATTCTAAATTTATTATATTGTTATTTTTTACTACTGGCTTTATTATAGTATTTTTGCATTCTATTTCTTCTAAATTTGGAGTTTTTACAATATAAAACAGAGTGGTTCCATTTTGCAAAATGGATACATCTGCGAATTCTAGCATTTCTTCAATATTTAAAGGTTGCATGTTGCTTTTATTAAAATTATCGTTTACTATCTCTATTTTTTATTTTCGCCAAGTAGGAATGTGTTTATTAAATTTAATTTCGCCCATTGTATGACGTACTTAATATTAATTATTTCTTCTTTTATGAGCCTAATTTGATTTTGTAAGCTAATAGCTATCTCATCACTTATGAGAGATTCCTTTCTTATGCTATTGGTTAAATCATTTGAGACTTTCGTGAGTTTAGTAATTCGATCTTCTGATTGCCTGTTTATGATAAGCTGTTTGTTGTCGTTTTCTATATGTTTGTTTATGTTGTCGGTAAGTATTAATAAGTCGTCGTTGTCCGGACTGCCGGCTGCTTTTATTGTCATCATTAATAGGAATCTGTAATTTTTATGTATTTTTTATATTGATTTTATGTACTATTTTGTCAGTTGTTGTTAGTACAGTTGTGTTTCTATTTTCTTTCACTATTTCTTTTTTGTATCTGGGTGACAGATTAATACCTAATCTGGTATTGACTTTGATGAATATTTCTTGACCAGGTATGTAGGTTCGTATGTCGTTACGTTTCGTGTTATGATTCTGCATGTCAGACGATTGTTTCTGTTTGGGTCTGTCAATGTTCTCCTTCCTAGCTTTTTCGTATTGGTCTGGGTCTGTAGTCACGTTTCTGCCGAAGAATATGTCTAATGGTCTCTTGTTAGTTGTCGAGTGTATAGTGTAGTTGTAGTCGTATATTGATTTGTTAAGTAGTTCTTCGAATGTTTTGTATTCCTGTTTTCTTTTGTTGCATCTTATTATATCTGATAGTGTTGAATGAAATCTTTCTTCCTGACCATTCACTGCGCTTTTGTAGGGTGGTGTTTAATAAACTTCTATATTTAATTGGTCCTGCATCATGAAAGTGATTGAGGCTGAATTAAGGGATTTTTCGTTATCTATTACAACGGCTTTAGGTACGCCACAATAAAAAAGGATTTCGTGAAGTGGTTTTTTAATGTCTTCTATTGCTCTAGATTTAATTATTCGTCCCTGAGCTAATTTCGAAAATTTGTCTACTGCCGTTAGTACTAAATTTTTTTCTGTCGTGCATATGTCGATGTGGATTGTATGTCCTGGGTATTCGGGGATTGGTGTTTCTTTGAGTTTTGGGTTAGTGGGATGCCTGTCGTATTTTTCTTCTTTACAAACCTGACACTGTTTGACTAACTCAGTTATTCGTTGCTTCATTTTTAGGAAATAGAATCTTTCGGACAATTGCATTTTGTTTTCTAGTGCGTTTCGGTGGGCTCTGTTGTGTGTAACCAATATCATCTCATCTTGTTCTGTTTCGTTTGTTAAATCTCTTACTTAGGACTGTGTGAATCTAATCTTGAAGTTACTAAAACGTTGGGGATATATCTGCTGAATTTGGTTCATTATTTCTTCTGAGGTCATTATTCCGTTGATTACGGATGGGTTTAGATGAGCTTTCAGTATTTGCGTAAGGTCGTGTTCTGAGAAATTTGGTTGAGTAATTGTATGCCTGTGGAATGTTGGGAATGGGATGTGGAATTCGTAATTCGTTTCATTGGGTCTACTGAGAAATAACTGGTTTTTGAATACGTTAATTGGAGCTTCTATGCTCGGAATTAAGTTGTGGCTTGAACTGTCTGCACTGTGATGGGGTAGACGATAGTGGTCCAATATTATTGATCACAGGGATACGTGATAGCGCATCGGCTACAATGTTATCCCTACCTGGCTTATAGAGGAGTTCATAATCGTACTCTTCTAGGTAAGCTTTTCACCTCATTATCCTAGCATTGCCGTTCCAACTGCTAAGATAGTGGGTTTAAGGTTGATGGTCGGTGTATATTTTTACACTCGCTTTACAGTAGAGGTAATTCTTGAGGGCTTTAAGGCCCAAATTATTGCCAACATTTCCCTTTCATTAGTGGCGTAGTTCTCCTCTGTTTTGGAGAGAGTTCTAGAGAGGAAACAAATGGGTCGCTTGTTCTGGGATAGGACAGCCCCAATAGCAAAGTGGGATGCATCTGTTGTCAGATGAAATTCTTTGCTGAAGTCCGGGTAATGGAGTATTACCTCATTCGAAACTAGGAAATTTATTATTTTTTTGATCGATCGCTTCTTCGTTGAGATTAATGAGCTTTTTAGCTGATTCGTTTTTGGACACGCGTCCATCTTCACCTCTTAAAAGAGAGGTAGGGGGCTTTGCGAAGTCTTTTATGAAACTCCTATAATAGCTGGCAAGACCAATAAACGATCTTAAATCTTTGAGTTTTTTTGGAAGTGGGTACTTCCTTATTGTCTCAATTTGTTTGGATTAGTTTCTATCCCCTTGTCAGAGATGACAAATTCCATGAATTCTACTCTGCTTTTAAAGAACTCGCATTTGTGCAACTGACATTTCATGTTGGCTTCTTGTAGAGTTCTGAATATAGCGGCAAGGTGCAAGGCAAGGTGCTGCAATCGCATAATCATCTTTGCTGAAGATAATGATATCGTCAATATAAATGAAGCATATTTTTCCAATATGCTCACGAAGGATGTCATCAAGAGCTCTCTGAAAAATTGAGGGCGCATTCTTGAGACCGAATGGGAGTCGTATAAGCTCGTATTTTCCGTGGTTAACGGAGAAGGCAGTTTTTACTAAGTCTGATTCCTTAAGGGATATTTGATGAAAGCCACTTTTCAAATCTAAGACAGAGAAAACTTTGTTGTTGCCTAGCTGTGCTAGTACCTCGTTGATTTCGGGTATAGGGTATTTGTCTGCGGTAGTTTCTTTATTTAGTTTCCTGTAGTCTATAACCATGCGATATTTCTTTTGCCCGGAGGCATCTAATTTTTTCGGAACAATCCACACAGGTGTATTGTATGGGGATCGGGAGGGTCGGATGATTCCGTCCTCTAAAAGTTCTTTGATTTGGTTGTGTACTTCGTCTTTTAAAGACATTGGAAATTGGTAAAATTTTGAATATATGGGGGAGTCGGTTTTTGTTCGAATCTCTGCTCTGACGTTGGTTGTGTATGTCAGTTTTTCGTCCGGATTGGCGAATAGGTGTGGGTGCATTTTAACAAGTTGAGTTAGTCTATTTTTTTGTTCGTTTGTCATATGTTCTCTCCGTGGTATTACCGTGTTGACCGCCTCTATTTTTTTCTGCTTTATTCCAAGAATCCGTGGTAAATCTCCCTTCAAACCTCTATTGAAGGTATCTAATGCTTTATTTCGGTATATTTTTGTCATAAAGGTTTCGGATTCTCTATTTAATTCCATACAACCTACTTTATTTAATATTAGCGACAAGTGGTTGTAAACGACCTGGTAGAATTCTTCTACTGTTTGGTTGTTACCTTGCACTAACATTGTCATCTGATATTCTAATGTTCCCAGATCTCTTTTGTCTGCGTAGTGCAGCGTGAGACATTTGGAGATAGCGCTCCAATTTAGGGGAACATTATACGACTCGAGGGCCGTGTCGGCATTGCCACTTATTTTGTTTCTCTCTGTATGCAATATGCCAAAGTATTTTGGCGAACCTGCCTCAGCAGCATATGCAGAGAGTATACGATCTACACTCTTCTTCCATGAGCTAAGTTCCGCTGGATTACCGGAGAACTCTCTGAGGCTTTTAACTATGTCCGGAACTCTGTCTAAGTCATTAAAATTATGGTTGGCAGTTATTGTTTGGTCGTCTACGTCACTAAACTCCCTAGAGGGGTTGACTAACTGCTTTACTAATGTCGGCAGTTGTTGTGCCAAAATTTGGCTAACCGTGGCTGCTATCATCTGATCTGCGTTATTCACCCTGACTCTATTTTGTAAATGTTCGTTTTGTCTGTCGATTTGTCGTTGTTGCTGTCTGTTCAAGTTATGTCCGCCTACCTGTGGTTGATCTGATACTATTGGGGGCCTAACTAAATTGCTTTCATTAGCCATAAACGAGATATATTACTTATATACGTATATTTTAAGATATTTTCGAAGTATATATAAATCTAGTGTTAATTTTTTACTCTATATTTTCATTGAATTTTTGATCGTTTTTTGTTTTCTTTTTTGTTTTAAACCCAGTGGCTGGTTTCTTCCTTCTACTTTGGAGGGTCCCTTGGGAGTCGCAAAGTTGGAAATAATTTATACTACGTTTTTAGTCTTTATGTTTGTTTCTCGTTTTACACTTCTTTATCTTGCTTAATGTTCTACAATATTTAGTATTTATTATTCTTATAATTCTATTTCACTTTTTTGTGTTAGTTGTTCGTTTATTTTTTTTTTTGTGTTTCACTTAATTTTTAACTTACAGTACTATTCCTGATGTGGCAACCTCCCCTGACGGTCCGGATTTCATCCTTTTTTAAGCCTTTGGGTATCTACTGGGGATCCTGCGACCAGTCGTCGTTGAGAGTATCCTGCGGGCGGGCCTTACAAGATGCGTTGTCCACCGATGGGCAAAATTGAACAATTAAGTTCCAATTGCCTTTCGCGAATTTCACCAATCGTTGAACCTAATCGACGAGAGTTGCACTGGTTTTATTTTCGTGTATAACCGACTAACGCGCACGTAGAAGCGTTTTGTTCTGTTGTAATACGAGCCGGTCCCTGATCGGGCGCCAGTTCATTCCAAAGTTTATTAAACGATGAAAAAAATATAATTTTTAGGGAAGCAAGACTTCCTTTATAAACTTAAATCAATTCTAGCCCTAGTCACCTGTGGCTTAGGCCGCTCGGCGTTGGCAGCGGCGTCGCTGCTGATGTTGTTGGCCCGTTGGGTAATTCTTCTTGGAATTTTCGGCGGTTGCCAGTCGGCGCGTGGAGGAAATGGCACAGACACCAAGTCAGCATTTTGAATTTTGTGAATTTATTTGATGTTAACTTATGGAACATATTGCAAGATATGATAAAAAAGTTAACAATTATAAAGTTTCGTTTCAAATAGTTAAAGTTTAAGACGGAGATAGATTTATTTAAATATTTAAAATCACTAACATATAAGCGAACGTATTGATACTCACATGAATTCTTAAGAGTGTTACCAAATAGGCAGTTAATTGGTGAATTACATGAAGTCATAAGAGACAGAAGTGAAAATGAGTCTGATTCCCACGAGTGGAATAAAGATAAAGATTGCATAAGATTTGCGTCTGAATCCTATGAAGACCGCATCATTACATATGCTTAGAATAAACGAGAAGTGTTGTGGCGAAATGTGTTGTGGGTCGAAATAGTTGGCTGTTGAAGAACATACGGCAATTTTGTTAAATTAAAGAAAAGTTAAATTATGTCTTATGTTTTAATATACTTTAATTTATTTTGAAAAAGGTGTTAATTTGAAAGGATAAATAAATGTTATGAACCCAATAAGATCTGATGTTTTGTCCATGTCCACTAACTTTTTGAATCATAGTGGTAATAAAATTAATGAAAACAGCGAAAAAAGGGAAAAAGAAAGCAAAATGTTTTGGTGTGGAGGAAGAGGTTAAGTTTTGTGGTTTAATAAACAGATTTTATGTTACGGACAACACACGAGGACTTGTGATTTGTCAAGAAGGCCGTGCCGCAGATGGTTTACAGTATGTCACAGAAGATTCGCGTACATTTTTAATGGAGCCAAATAGGCGCAATACAATCCGTTACAATTCGCTATGTCTGAGCCAAGAAAAGGCAATTGAGTAAGGGAGAGAAGAATAGTTACACTATTTTGAGTTACTAATTTATTAATAAAATAAAACTAAATGAAGTTTTGAGAACTCAGTCTCTCGGGGCTGCTATCACGAACAGAACTTGCTGTGCTGCCAAATATTCAGAATTAACTGGATAGTAATCACTATCCGCCGATATATACATATTCTTAGTCAACATCATGTCTGTCTCCCTGTATGTATGATTTTCGCGAATAGGTGCTGCCAGTGGTTGCGCACTAAGAATTTAATTCCGATCATCGCTAAACTGTACTGCTTCTAAGCAATCAATAATAATCTATATCGAAGTCCTACCTTTCTAGAAAACCATTTAGGATTTAGTTATAATTGCAGTGGAAAGAGCAAGTATTAGAGTAAAACATCTCTAATCACAAAAAGTATATATTTTCTTGATTAGCATCAATAGTTGAGCCGATCTACCCATGACCGTCTGTCTGCCAAATATATGATCGGCAAGGACTGCGACGCTGTCTCCTATCACTTTCAATTGGAAATATCCAACAAAAAAAAACTATAAATAATGATTTTGTTATTATCTGTGCGTATATACAAATATTGGTTATAAATATCTACAACAAGTCAAAATAATCAGTTCATCAATTTATAAAAACCAGTTTAAAAACGCAATGTAAAATAATATCACTGTAAATGTACATGCATTCACATGAATATATTTTGCAATTTCGATTGTATTGCATGTTGTGCTCTGTGTATATGCTGCTCTTTTGTAAAATATTTATTTTTTTTCTAACTCAATCCTTGGTTTGGCTGTGTGCTTTGAGGCCTATTGAAAGCTATAAAAAGCTTTAACACTAACACAAAAAGAATTTTTGCTGTACAAACTCGCATCGACGCCTTACCATACGTTATTGCCAGGTCAGTAAATATTCGTATTTGCCAAGAGCACCAGATCAATGCATTGAAAGGAGATATTTTAAGAATAGCAGTTGCTATTCAGAGTAGCGTCAAAGTAAGATGGTCCGCTCTAACCAGTCGCGCGGTCGCTCTAGCTGTTTAAGCTGCGAGACCAATGCAATTTTGGTATCAAGAAAATAAATGGAAATCTCAAACTTAATCCAAAAATATTAATTTACAAATTTGTACTAGTTAGACTTGAGTCAAAATTTAGAAATTAATCTGACACATCACCATAGCACTGATTTTAGTTAGTGTAAAAATATTACCCGCTTTATTATATTCGATCGTTTTGAGATAAAATTATTTATAAGTTCAACCTTTAGCGAGATGTCTAAGAAAGTTAAGGCTAGAGATGAGCAAAAAAAACAAAAGAGTCGTAAAAAAACCAAAAAGGACATACAGTCTTTTAAAAAGGAAGTAGAAACAGATAACCACAAGATATCAGTGGAAGAATTATTAACACGCCTGGGTACTGACCAGCACTTGGTAAGTCTTACTGTATTCAGGTGGGGTTGAGCTCATAATAGTGATCTTTTGCCTTAGGGACTGTCGCATTCGGCAGCAATGTTAAGGCTTGAGACGGATGGACCTAACATGTTAACGCCAGCACCAAGAACGCCAGAGTGGATTAATTTTTTAAAACACATGTTTGGCGGCTTTGCTATATTGCTTTGGTCGGGTTCTATTCTTTGCTTTATAGCTTATATTATACAAAGAAGCACTCAGCACCAACCAGCCTATGACAATTTGTACTTAGGTGGAGCCTTGTTGTTTGTGGTCATTGTTACAGGATTGTTTTCGTACTTTCAGGTAAATTCAACCGGCAGCATTAAATCCTTTACATAAATATAGCAAAATGTTCACTTAGAATAGGAGCATAAATCATCTGCCATTATGGATTCCTTTAAAAATCTTGTACCACAGTATGCAACAGTAATACGTGACGGGGAGATTAATACCATATCTGCTGAAGATCTTGTAGTTGGTGATATCGTAGAAGTAAAATTCGGTGATCGTGTACCAGCAGACATTCGCATTTTAGAATCTCACAGTCTTAAGGTAGACAACTCTTCACTTACCGGCGAATCTGAGCCTCAGGTACGCTCAATAGAGTTTACGCATGACAATCCATTGGAGACAAAAAATTTGGCATTTTTCTCAACCAATGTGCTTGAAGGTACTTGTCGCGGAGTTGTTATCGCAACTGGTGATAGAACTGTTATGGGTCGCATTGCAAATCTTACTGCAGGATTAGACCAGGTACAATCGCCGATCGCTAGAGAAATAGAGCACTTCATACGCATCATTACTGTATTTGCGGTTATTTTGGGCTGTACATTTTTTATAATTGCTATGATCCTTGGGTATACCTTCCTTGATGCAGCAATATTTCTCATTGGGATTATTGTAGCCAATGTTCCTGAAGGATTGCTCGCGACCGTAACAGTATGCTTGACACTAACAGCTAAGCGAATGGCTTGTAGAAACTGTCTAGTGAAAAACCTAGAAGCCGTGGAGACGCTAGGCTCAACTTCAACAATTTGTTCTGATAAAACTGGAACACTTACTCAAAACCGTATGACCGTCGCCCATTTATGGTATGATCAATCAATTGTGGAATCAAATACAACCGAATCATTTAAGGGATCAGAATTTAATAAGGATGATAGGTCATTCAATGCGCTTTTGTTATGCGCAGCATTGTGTAACTCTGCCGATTTCAAAGGTGGCCAAGAAGAAGTGCATACATTAAAGAAGGATGTCAACGGTAACGCCTCTGAGGCAGCACTTCTTAAATTTGCTGAAATTGTATATGGAGGCATAGGGCCCGTACGTCGGACACACTTCAAAGTTACTGAAATACCGTTCAACTCAACTGATAAATACCAAGTCTCAGTTCATTCGTTCAATACTAGCGACTCCTCTTTTATAGTAGAGATGAAAGGGGCACCTGAGCGCATTTTGGACCGGTGCAACATGATTATAATCAACGGTGATACTACTTTGCTAACTACAAGTTTAAAAGAACAATTTGAGGAGGCATATATGGACATGGGTGGAATGGGTGAACGTGTTCTGGGTTTTGCCGACTTAATTCTACCAAAAGACCAGTATCCCCAATCTTATGAATTTAGCAGTGAGCCGCCTAACTTTCCATTAACAAACCTGCGATTCTTAGGGTTGATTTCGATGATTGATCCACCAAGAGCTGCTGTCCCTGATGCTGTTGCTAAATGCCGCACTGCAGGTGTTCGAGTCATTATGGTTACAGGGGACCATCCAATCACAGCGAAAGCCATTGCCCGAAGTGTGGGTATAATAACAAATCCTACCGTGGAGGACATTGCCAAATCACGTGGTGTCCCAATCAATCAAGTAGATCCTCGTCAGGCTAGTTCTATTGTTGTACATGGTGGCGAGCTGCGCGACATGACGGCCGAAGATCTAGATGCTGTTATCTGCTATCATAACGAAATTGTATTTGCACGAACTTCACCACAGCAAAAGCTGATCATTGTGGAAGCCTGTCAGAGACGTGGTGAAATAGTGGCGGTAACTGGTGACGGTGTTAACGACTCTCCAGCATTAAAACGTGCCGATATAGGGGTAGCTATGGGAATAGCTGGCTCAGATGTTTCTAAGCAGGCTGCAGATATGATTTTACTCGATGATAATTTTGCGTCTATTGTAGTAGCCATCGAAGAAGGTCGCCTAATATTTGATAATTTAAAGAAGTCCATTGCATATACTCTTACTTCAAATCTACCAGAGATAACACCATTTTTGTTCTTCATGATGTTCGACATACCCCTAGCTCTAGGGACCTTAGCTATTCTATGTATTGACATCGGCACTGATATGTTACCGGCAATATCTCTTGCCTATGAAAAAGCAGAATCGGATATTATGTCTCGTATGCCTCGAGATCCTTATGAGGATCGTTTGGTGAATAAAAAGTATGAATTGTATAATAGTACACAACATATTTCAACTTTTAATTTTGTAATTTAGACTAATTCTAATGGCATACCTACAAATTGGTGTAATTCAAACCGTAGCATGCTTTTTTACCTTTTTTGCAATAATGGCCGAGCATGGCTTTCCTCCTTCCAAGCTAATTGGTATAAGGCATAATTGGGACTCAAAAGATGTTGAAGATTTAGAAGATGGATACGGACAAGAATGGGTAAGTTTGGTTTTATTATATATATGGATTCAGACGGGAAAGGGTAAGTCTTATATATTATAACAGATATTTTAAAATTATTAAGTAAACAACCAAAAGTTCGCATAAGCAATATTAACTTTCCGGTCGGGTACTAAACTACAAACGGTACAAACCCGTTCCGTAATTAACACAATTACGGGAATAGAACTTTGAAAATCTCTTAAATCCGTATTCATTATTTTCTTATGTAGAGCTTCGAAAAAAGTTTCAAACAAACCGAACAAAATAATGCTATTTATTAGTATGCATTATCTAAATGCTCTTCGTGGTCATCAATGAAATATATCATTAGTGTCCTCTGCAAGTTTTTTTATTTTATGCTACATATTTATTTTGAAGATTTATCCGCGTTATATTTTGCATTCTTTCCGCCCCCAGCGTTACTTCCCATGAAAAATATTGCACTCGACCCAATAAAATTGACATATAAATGTAAACTGTAGTTCGAAAGTGTCTTAAAATGTTAACATCATAGCCGATGCGCTTGGTGACAGTCCGTAATAAAAAGTCGGGAGCTCCCGACTAGGGGATACCCTGAACCCTCTTCTTCCAATATCAAATGCATATATATAAGCTATATGTCAAGTTTGGTGACTCTAGCTCTTATTATTTAGCAATAAATAATTTTCGCGAAAACAAACGTTCAAAGTTCACACCCAAAAATGTATGCCCACTACTCTTATCAAGTAGATTCACGGAATCCACACAAGACAGCAATGACAAGAATGGATGCATAGCACCAGTGAGCCAGGTTATGTACGAATAAGACATAAACCATCATATCTTCAAGAACAAGGTAAAAGGTCAGGCCAAACTAAGCGTTAACCTGAGAAGAATGTAAACTTCGACTCAGGCATCACTACAGGTTGAAAACGAACAGAACGGGGCGAACCAGAACAATTAAGATGTTCTAGTTGGGAGCTCCCGACTAGGGGATACCCTGAACCCTCTTATTCCAACGCCAAATAAATTAATAAAAAAAAGGTCCCTTGGCATGCTCGAACTCGCAACTGACAGCATTACTTGCTGTCGACTCTACTCAACAGCCACACCAGCAAAAATAAAAAAAATAATACTTTCCCCGGTAGGGCTCGAGCTCGCGACAGACCGCACCACTTGCTATGCCTCTACTCAGCAGCCACACCAACAACTAAGTACTTATGATAAAAAAAGGAACTAAAGTAACATTACAAAAAAAGATGCAATTACCATGCCATAGAATGCGAAGCAGACGCGCATGAATGTGTGTCTGTACACGTATACAGAAATTCTTAAAGCTGCTGCCCCATTCAATTGCGCAGTTGCATATAACTTTCTTCTTAACCGATCTTTATGAAATTTTCTACAGTATATCTTCTTGTACCATAGAATACTTGTGTATTCTGAAAAAGTCAATTGAATTTAAATTGCAGTTTTAATTGGTTGGCAATAAAAGTTAGGTTATTAACTTGATTTATAGCTCTGGATGCTTGAAATATCTATAATATTCTAGAAGCAACATATCATGTTTGGTGGCTCTAGCTCTTATTATTTCCCAAAATTGCCCAAAAAACAGGATATCGATATCGATTTTTAGCGATTGCTTGGAAACGGAGTAAGTTATTAGACCGATACCTAGTTTTAGACCGATCATTCCTGTGGCAGCTATATGATATAGTGGTCCGATCTTAATAGGATTTTGCATACATATGAGGAGTAAAGTAAAACTAATAAATGCCGAGTTTGGTCAAGATATCTTGAAAGACAATATGTTTTTTCATACAAAACTTAATTTTCGACAGATCGTTCCTATGACAGCTATAAATATAGTGGCCCGATCTTAATGGGACTTTGCATATATATGAGGAGTAAAGTAAAACTTATAAATGCCGAGTTTGGTCAAGATATCATGAAAAACAAAGTTTTTTCATACAAAAACTTAATTTTCGACCGATCGTTCCTATGGCAGCTATATGATATAGTTGTCCGATCTTAATAGGATTTTCATATATATGAGGAGTAAATTAAAAATAATAAATGCCGAGTTATGTCAAGATATCTTGATAAGCCTTATGTTTTTCATACAAAAACTTAATTTTCGACCGATCGTTCCTATTGCAGCTATATGATATAGTGGTCCTATCCAGCTGGTTTTCACATATGTGCTGCGTGCAACAGAAAGACGGACTTCTGCAATATTTCTTTAAGATAGCTTTAAAGCTGAGAGACTAGTTCGCATAGAAACTGACAGACGGACATGACTCTATCGCCTCGGCTGTTGATGCTGATCAAGAATATATATACTTTATGGCGTCGGAGATGTCTCCTTCTATGCGTTACACATTTCACGACAAAATTATAATACCCTCTACAAGGGTATAAATATCAGACCAAATCAGAATTTTAACCAATCACAAAATAATCAACAAAGCTTTCGATCTAATAATTTCGAACAAACAGTTGAAGCAATTGGAGTAGAGATTAGAGAATATAAATGTTAGAAATTGAATTGAATATATTAACATAATAATAAATATTTTTACTAGAGGGAGATGCATTTCGAATTCTTAACACAAAAATTGTATATACATCAACAATGAAAAATATGACAAACTTTTAAAACCATATACACCAATAATGATGAATTGTACACCAACAATAACGCATTAAAACAAAAGTTCCAAGTGAATTCCAATATACAGAAAATGCAAGGTCAAGATGAGTAGCTTTTTATCCGAAATGTTGATTTTAAAAATAAAATCATTAAATTTATTAATGTTTTCGAAATTCTATTACTGTAAGCAATCGGTAATGTGGGTACTTAAAATAAGGAAAGTTGCCATACAGTAAAAATCAGCCAATGGATTTAAAAATTGAAGTGGAACAAGTGGGATTATAACAAATAGTAATCTCTATAAATAAGACTTTTTGGCCTGACTGACTGATTGGTGATCAACGCACGGCCCAAACCGTCAGAGCTAGGAAGCTGAAAGTTTCACTGAAGTTACATCATGTGATGTTCGCACAAAATCGCGAAAACGTTTAAAAAAATTTGTTTGCTTACCATCAGATCGGCCTCAAACTCATTTTCAAAGATCTTTGTTTAAATTCATTTGATGAGTATTATGAAAAGCAGTACCAGAACCCATCCCTTCTTCGTAAAAATGGGGGTCATTTCGCCGTTTCGCCGTGAAATGCATTTCTTTGGATCTATATAAACAAGTAAAAGATTCTAGTCTGGAGCTCCCGACTAGGGGATACCCTGAACCCTCTTCTCAATCATCAAATGCATATATATATTCTATTTTAGGAGTTATATGTCAAGTTTGGTGACTCTAGCTCTTATTATTTTCCCAAATTTGCAAAAAAAACAAGATATCGATATCAATTTTTATCGATTGCTTGGAAACGGCGCAAGTTATCGATTATCGGAGACAAACTCGATCTGCGCGGGAACTAGGAGCATCTACATTTCAAAGTCTCTACCTCTTATAGGTTCTGAGATCCTTGCGTTCATACATACGGACGGACGGACGGACAGACAGGCGGACATGGCTAGATCGACTTAGCTATTGGTGCTAATCAAGAATATATATACTTTATGGGGTCGGAGAAGCTTCCTTCTGCCTGTTACATACAAATACAATATAACCTTATACCCATTTTTAATGGGTTCAGGGTATAAAAATCATTACCGACATGCTTCACATATTTGGAGAGTGGAACTCAAAGATTTTTTTTGGTGAAGTTTTGAGCTTGTCCGATTTGCTTTTCAAAACTCTTCATAAAAACTTATTGAACATGTGTTCCATTGATTTGGCAAATTCCACCCGAAACAGTAGTAAATTGGCGGAAAATGTTTGTATGCAAATTGATTGTTTGTCGTCCGATCACGGACGATGGAAACTTAATAATTGAGAAATACAAAAGCTTCGCATTTGTGTAGATAATTAGCTCTTAAATCAAGAAACCGTTCCCGATGATATAACATAAGACGTAGGATAGTTGCAGAGTCGAGCTGATAGAAGTAGGGACACCTTACGGAGCACGCGCTTGTTTTCCGGCTCTATCTCGTCGGCGATGGGGGGAACAGGTCGCCTATCACGATCCCTTGTACACCCTTGATATTGTTTACAGTGACTCGAGTCTGCTTTTCATTTAAGTTGTGGTTATTCCTTAACATTCCAAAAGATATTACAACATATAAATGAGTTAATTTTACTTTAAATTAGAAGGAATGATAATGTATTATATTATAGTTGCTTCCCTACCACTAACCAAATTTTACATATCTTTTGCTTACTCTAGGGCAAAAACTAGTTGATTTATTTTATTACTATACCGAAGCGAAAAGTTACTGAAAACAGTAAGGTTTAATATGTATATTTTACATATGCAAAAATGTCAGACACAAATATGTATCGTTATAATAAGAGTAGTATTAGGCCATGCAGATTATATTATGCGGCTAAAGACCATTTTAGCTGTTTAATAACTTTACCGGAGGTGTGCTTAATATTTAGCGCCACTACTGTACGGTGCACAGCTGATATGCGATCAGATCAAATGCTCGCCAATTTGTTATCATTTATTTATTTATTTTTTTTTTGTTTTACCGTTGCGTACTCAGGTTTCACATAAGCTCGGCTCACGCTTTGGCACAACAAGACGATAAAAACAACAACAACTGTTTAAAATTGTCGTACGCATGCTCATTTGGCTGTTGAAAATAACTTATTTTGGCTCGTGAACCTGCCTAGTTATACCCTGATCAAACAGAACAATTGTAAATTATAATGGGATGCTCCAGCTTACCATTTAGCAGATCCAGCGACGAAATTTTTTTCGGCGGTGTCCATTCGAGTGGTATTTATAAATATGCTTAAAGGCAGGGTTTATTTTTCTGACGCATTGTTTGAGATGAATTAAAGTTTTAAAAATTTCATTTGCCGACAAAAATAACTTTGCTTTTTACTTATTGTTAACTCGGCAACTTCGCAATAGCACATTATACCCAACGCAAAAAAAAAAAAAAACAATAAAAAAATAATAGGGAATATTATCGAAACCAAAACAAAAAAAAATATGTAACTTCTTAACTATTATGGCTTATTCAATTAAATTATTCGAGCATAGCAAATTTGTTAAATCAAAAATATTTTTCACGGTGGGTTATGGCTCGGACTATTACAAACGAAGGCACTTTCGTTTGCTAACTTCTAACATTTTTTTTTTCTTTTTTGTGTGCGCCGATCCGTGCTTGTTCAACACATGCCGAACACTACTGTGTCAGGTGGCGATGAATTGCCATGCTCCCTGTGCCCGTAATTCCGATTCTGCTCGATTATTTCAGAGAGAGAGTTAGCTTAGGAGTTTCTGTATAAGTGCCAATCTGTGTACAACAGAAAACGAGATTTAGAAAAATAAGTACACAGCGCAAAAGCAATGAGCGGCTGGTCCGCAAGAGGAAAGAAATATTTACACTTTTGGGACTGGCACCAAAATTAAAACATGGAAAGGTTGTTCCGTCCGACTGTGGGCTCTGCTTTTTCAAACTATGGTCTGCTATGTACCAATTGATAGCTGCCTGCATGGACTCAAGCCAATGGGAGTTCTGTGGGCCAATGCCATTAAGCATGAATTTCTTTTCTGTAGTATTTAAACTTACAGCCTTGTATTTTTAAATTTCGCACAAAAAAAAAATAATACAAAAACGTGCTTGCAGGTTAGGCTAATCTTTACGCAATATTATTAAATGCGACTGCTCTGTTTGACAATCACTGGTAGAAAGGTCAAGTCTGGCTTGCGGAAGTGTCATCTAACATCACCGTGTCAAAAATTCGCAGACTCGCATTTTCTTGTAGATCGCACACAAGTCTGCAATTTCCAAGTGTAATCGAGTAGTTTATATTTCAGCTAACATATTAACTAAATATAAATATATATATATATATATATATATATGTATATTATTATATATATTATATTACTTTATATTTATATTTTATTTTTGTTGTAATTTTCTGCGTAGGTAGGCAAACTACAATAAATAACAAAAATTCTACTAAAACTAAAAGAAATCTACTACTTACTAAGTGTCAAACCAATTGTTAGTCACAACTGCATTAACGAAAATTCCATTGCCTACTTTTGGGCACACAAAAAAAATAGTCAACAAATTTTGTTAACAAACAATGTGACAAGGACTGAAAGAAAAGTTATTGTTTAATATCTTTTGCATGATATTTTCCAATTAGATTACCCTGCATATCTTCAATCTCAGAATAACTATTTCCAAGCTTATGACGAGTTCTTGCTTTTACGAATGTCGGGGCGAGCTTCGCATTAAACCCCTTGACAAAATTACATTGTTGAAAGTTTCTGCGAAAGACTTCCTGTCCAACGACATAGGAGACCTCTCGGGTTCTCAAATTGTAAAGCTTTTCGTTTCGTGAATGTTGATTGTGCATCACGTTGACCGCTTTGTTCCTTATTAAATCGAAAGAATCGTCTCTGTTGAATGACACAGCACGATCTTCCAGTAAGTTAAGGTTACGTAAAAGCCGATAAGTAGAGACATTTGTTATCATATGTTGACCAAAGACAAGTCTATACGGGGTATTATTTACTGCTGCATGTAGGCTTGAGCGTAAGGAGCAGCAAATTTTACTCAAATTTTCATCCCAGTTTGATTGATTGGGATGAATATAGGCTTTTATGGCCGAAATTACAGACCTATTAACACGCTCGGAGGCATTAGCCTGTGGTGCGTAGATCGCTGTGTAGGCATTGTTTATTTTATACTTTTGCATTAAATTATTAAAGGTATGCGACTTGAACTGTACTCCATTATCAGAGACTACCGTTTCGGGAACACCAAAGAAATGAAACAGGTTCTCTTCCAAAAATTGTATAATGGTGTCTGCAGTAAAGATATCTTGAAAGACAATATGTTTTTTCATACAAAATTTAATTTTCGACAGATCGTTCCTATGACAGCTATAAATATAGTGGCCCGATCTTAATGGGACTTTGCATATATATGAGGAGTAAAGTAAAACTTATAAATGCCGAGTTTGGTCAAGATATCATGAAAAACAAAGTTTTTTCATACAAAAACTTAATTTTCGACCGATCGTTCCTATGGCAGCTATATGATATAGTTGTCCGATCTTAATAGGATTTTCATATATATGAGGAGTAAATTAAAAATAATAAATGCCGAGTTATGTCAAGATATCTTGATAAGCCCTATGTTTTTCATACAAAAACTTAATTTTCGACCGATCGTTCCTATTGCAGCTATATGATATAGTGGTCCTATCCAGCTGGTTTTCACATATGTGCTGCGTGCAACAGAAAGACGGACTTCTGTTGATGCTGATCAAGAATATATATACTTTATGGCGTCGGAGATGTCTCCTTCTTTGCGTTACACATTTCACGACAAAATTATAATACCCTCTACAAGGGTATAAATATCAGACCAAATCAGAATTTTAACCAATCACAAAATAATCAACAAAGCTTTCGATCTAATAATTTCGAACAAACAGTTGAAGCAATTGGAGTAGAGATTAGAGAATATAAATGTTAGAAATTGAATTGAATATATTAACATAATAATAAATATTTTTACTAGAGGGAGATGCATTTCGAATTCTTAACACAAAAATTGTATATACATCAACAATGAAAAATATGACAAACTTTTAAAACCATATACACCAATAATGATGAATTGTACACCAACAATAACGCATTAAAACAAAAGTTCCAAGTGAATTCCAATATACAGAAAATGCAAGGTCAAGATGAGTAGCTTTTCATCCAACATGTTGATTTTAAAAATAAAATCATTAAATTTATTAATGTTTTCGAAATTCTATTACTGTAAGCAATCGGTAATGTGGGTACTTAAAATAAGGAAAGTTGCCATACAGTAAAAATCAGCCAATGGATTTAAAAATTGAAGTGGAACAAGTGGGATTATAACAAATAGTAATCTCTATAAATAAGACTTTTTGGCCTGACTGACTGATTGGTGATCAACGCACGGCCCAAACCGTCAGAGCTAGGAAGCTGAAAGTTTCACTGAAGTTACATCATGTGATGTTCGCACAAAATCGCGAAAACATTTAAAAAAATTTGTTTGCTTACCATCAGATCGGCCTCAAACTCATTTTCAAAGATCTTTGTTTAAATTCATTTGATGAGTATTATGAAAAGCAGTACCAGAACCCATCCCTTCTTCGTAAAAATGGGGGTCATTTCGCCGTTTCGCCGTGAAATGCATTTCTTTGGATCTATATAAACAAGTAAAAGATTCTAGTCTGGAGCTCCCGACTAGGGGATACCCTGAACCCTCTTCTCAATCATCAAATGCATATATATATTCTATTTTAGGAGTTATATGTCAAGTTTGGTGACTCTAGCTCTTATTATTTTCCCAAATTTGCAAAAAAAACAAGATATCGATATCAATTTTTATCGATTGCTTGGAAACGGCGCAAGTTATCGATTATCGGAGACAAACTCGATCTGCGCGGGAACTAGGAGCATCTACATCTAAAATTTCAAGTCTCTACCTCTTATAGGTTCTGAGATCCTTGCGTTCATACATACGGACGGACGGACGGACAGACAGGCGGACATGGCTAGATCGACTTAGCTATTGGTGCTAATCAAGAATATATATACTTTATGGGGTCGGAGAAGCTTCCTTCTGCCTGTTACATACAAATACAATATAACCTTATACCCATTTTTAATGGGTTCAGGGTATAAAAATCATTACCGACATGCTTCACATATTTGGAGAGTGGAACTCAAAGATTTTTTTTGGTGAAGTTTTGAGCTTGTCCGATTTGCTTTTCAAAACTCTTCATAAAAACTTATTGAACATGTGTTCCATTGATTTGGCAAATTCCACCCGAAACAGTAGTAAATTGGCGGAAAATGTTTGTATGCAAATTGATTGTTTGTCGTCCGATCACGGACGATGGAAACTTAATAATTGAGAAATACAAAAGCTTCGCATTTGTGTAGATAATTAGCTCTTAAATCAAGAAACCGTTCCCGATGATATAACATAAGACGTAGGATAGTTGCAGAGTCGAGCTGATAGAAGTATGGACACCTTACGGAGCACGCGCTTGTTTTCCGGCTCTATCTCGTCGGCGATGGGGGGAACAGGTCTCCTATCACGATCCCTTGTACACCCTTGATATTGTTTACAGTGACTCGAGTCTGCTTTTCATTTAAGTTGTGGTTATTCCTTAACATTCCAAAAGATATTACAACATATAAATGAGTTAATTTTACTTTAAATTAGAAGGAATGATAATGTATTATATTATAGTTGCTTCCCTACCACTAACCAAATTTTACATATCTTTTGCTTACTCTAGGGCAAAAACTAGTTGATTTATTTTATTACTATACCGAAGCGAAAAGTTACTGAAAACAGTAAGGTTTAATATGTATATTTTACATATGCAAAAATGTCAGACACAAATATGTATCGTTATAATAAGAGTAGTATTAGGCCATGCAGATTATATTATGCGGCTAAAGACCATTTTAGCTGTTTAATAACTTTACCGGAGGTGTGCTTAATATTTAGCGCCACTACTGTACGGTGCACAGCTGATATGCGATCAGATCAAATGCTCGCCAATTTGTTATCATTTATTTATTTATTTTTTTTTTTGTTTTACCGTTGCGTACTCAGGTTTCACATAAGCTCGGCTCACGCTTTGGCACAACAAGACGATAAAAACAACAACAACTGTTTAAAATTGTCGTACGCATGCTCATTTGGCTGTTGAAAATAACTTATTTTGACTCGTGAACCTGCCAAGTTATACCCTGATCAAACAGAACAATTGTAAATTATAATGGGATGCTCCAGCTTACCATTTAGCAGATCCAGCGACGAAATTTTTTTCGGCGGTGTCCATTCGAGTGGTATTTATAAATATGCTTAAAGGTAGGGTTTATTTTTCTGACGCATTGTTTGAGATGAATTAAAGTTTTAAAAATTTCATTTGCCGACAAAAATAACTTTGCTTTTCACTTATTGTTAACTCGGCAACTTCGCAATAGCACATTATACCCAACGCAAAAAAAAAAAAAAAACAATAAAAAAATAATAGGGAATATTATCGAAACCAAAACAAAAAAAAATATGTAACTTCTTAACTATTATGGCTTATTCAATTAAATTATTCGAGCATAGCAAATTTGTTAAATCAAAAATATTTTTCACGGTGGGTTATGGCTCGGACTATTACAAACGAAGGCACTTTCGTTTGCTAACTTATAACATTTTTTTTTTCTTTTTTGTGTGCGCCGATCCGTGCTTGTTCAACACATGCCAAACACTACTGTGTCAGGTGGCGATGAATTGCCATGCTCCCTGTGCCCGTAATTCCGATTCTGCTCGATTATTTCAGAGAGAGAGTTAGCTTAGGAGTTTCTGTATAAGTGCCAATCTGTGTACAACAGAAAACGAGATTTAGAAAAATAAGTACACAGCGCAAAAGCAATGAGCGGCTGGTCCGCAAGAGGAAAGAAATATTTACACTTTTGGGATTGGCACCAAAATTAAAACATTGAAAGGTTGTTCCGTCCGACTGTGGGCTCTGCTTTTTCAAACTATGGTCTGCTATGTACCAATTGATAGCTGCCTGCATGGACTCAAGCCAATGGGAGTTCTGTGGGCCAATGCCATTAAGCATGAATTTCTTTTCTGTAGTATTTAAACTTACAGCCTTGTATTTTTAAATTTCGCACAAAAAAAAAATAATACAAAAACGTGCTTGCAGGTTAGGCTAATCTTTACGCAATATTATTAAATGCGACTGCTCTGTTTGACAATCACTGGTAGAAAGGTCAAGTCTGGCTTGCGGAAGTGTCATCTAACATCACCGTGTCAAAAATTCGCAGACTCGCATTTTCTTGTAGATCGCACACAAGTCTGCAATTTCCAAGTGTAATCGAGTAGTTTATATTTCAGCTAACATATTAACTAAATATAAATATATATATATATATATATATATATATATGTATATTATTATATATATTATATTACTTTATATTTATATTTTATTTTTGTTGTAATTTTCTGCGTAGGTAGGCAAACTACAATAAATAACAAAAATTCTACTAAAACTAAAAGAAATCTACTACTTACTAAGTGTCAAACCAATTGTTAGTCACAACTGCATTAACGAAAATTCCATTGCCTACTTTTGGGCACACAAAAAAAATAGTCAACAAATTTTGTTAACAAACAATGTGACAAGGACTGAAAGAAAAGTTATTGTTTAATATCTTTTGCATGATATTTTCCAATTAGATTACCCTGCATATCTTCAATCTCAGAATAACTATTTCCAAGCTTATGACGAGTTCTTGCTTTTACGAATGTCGGGGCGAGCTTCGCATTAAACCCCTTGACAAAATTACATTGTTGAAAGTTTCTGCGAAAGACTTCCTGTCCAACGACATAGGAGACCTCTCGGGTTCTCAAATTGTAAAGCTTTTCGTTTCGTGAATGTTGATTGTGCATCACGTTGACCGCTTTGTTCCTTATTAAATCGAAAGAATCGTCTCTGTTGAATGACACAGCACGATCTTCCAGTAAGTTAAGGTTACGTAAAAGCCGATAAGTAGAGACATTTGTTATCATATGTTGACCAAAGACAAGTCTATACGGGGTATTATTTACTGCTGCATGTAGGCTTGAGCGTAAGGAGCAGCAAATTTTACTCAAATTTTCATCCCAGTTTGATTGATTGGGATGAATATAGGCTTTTATGGCCGAAATTACAGACCTATTAACACGCTCGGAGGCATTAGCCTGTGGTGCGTAGATCGCTGTGTAGGCATTGTTTATTTTATACTTTTGCATTAAATTATTAAAGGTATGCGACTTGAACTGTACTCCATTATCAGAGACTACCGTTTCGGGAACACCAAAGAAATGAAACAGGTTCTCTTCCAAAAATTGTATAATGGTGTCTGCAGTAAAGATATCTTGAAAGACAATATGTTTTTTCATACAAAATTTAATTTTCGACAGATCGTTCCTATGACAGCTATAAATATAGTGGCCC
The DNA here is from genome assembly GCF_003285875.2 of Drosophila novamexicana. NCBI lineage: Eukaryota > Metazoa > Arthropoda > Insecta > Diptera > Drosophilidae > Drosophila > Drosophila novamexicana. The sequence goes on along the minus strand of NW_020824957.1, from coordinate 60,268 downwards.
GATCTTAATGGGACTTTGCATATATATGAGGAGTAAAGTAAAACTTATAAATGCCGAGTTTGGTCAAGATATCATGAAAAACAAAGTTTTTTCATACAAAAACTTAATTTTCGACCGATCGTTCCTATGGCAGCTATATAATATAGTTGTCCGATCTTAATAGGATTTTCATATATATGAGGAGTAAATTAAAAATAATAAATGCCGAGTTATGTCAAGATATCTTGATAAGCCTTATGTTTTTCATACAAAAACTTAATTTTCGACCGATCGTTCCTATTGCAGCTATATGATATAGTGGTCCTATCCAGCTGGTTTTCACATATGTGCTGCGTGCAACAGAAAGACGGACTTCTGCAATATTTCTTTAAGATAGCTTTAAAGCTGAGAGACTAGTTCGCATAGAAACTGACAGACGGACATGACTCTATCGCCTCGGCTGTTGATGCTGATCAAGAATATATATACTTTATGGCGTCGGAGATGTCTCCTTCTTTGCGTTACACATTTCACGACAAAATTATAATACCCTCTACAAGGGTATAAATATCAGACCAAATCAGAATTTTAACCAATCACAAAATAATCAACAAAGCTTTCGATCTAATAATTTCGAACAAACAGTTGAAGCAATTGGAGTAGAGATTAGAGAATATAAATGTTAGAAATTGAATTGAATATATTAACATAATAATAAATATTTTTACTAGAGGGAGATGCATTTCGAATTCTTAACACAAAAATTGTATATACATCAACAATGAAAAATATGACAAACTTTTAAAACCATATACACCAATAATGATGAATTGTACACCAACAATAACGCATTAAAACAAAAGTTCCAAGTGAATTCCAATATACAGAAAATGCAAGGTCAAGATGAGTAGCTTTTCATCCGACATGTTGATTTTAAAAATAAAATCATTAAATTTATTAATGTTTTCGAAATTCTATTACTGTAAGCAATCGGTAATGTGGGTACTTAAAATAAGGAAAGTTGCCATACAGTAAAAATCAGCCAATGGATTTAAAAATTGAAGTGGAACAAGTGGGATTATAACAAATAGTAATCTCTATAAATAAGACTTTTTGGCCTGACTGACTGATTGGTGATCAACGCACGGCCCAAACCGTCAGAGCTAGGAAGCTGAAAGTTTCACTGAAGTTACATCATGTGATGTTCGCACAAAATCGCGAAAACGTTTAAAAAAATTTGTTTGCTTACCATCAGATCGGCCTCAAACTTATTTTCAAAGATCTTTGTTTAAATTCATTTGATGAGTATTATGAAAAGCAGTACCAGAACCCATCCCTTCTTCGTAAAAATGGGGGTCATTTCGCCGTTTCGCCGTGAAATGCATTTCTTTGGATCTATATAAACAAGTAAAAGATTCTAGTCTGGAGCTCCCGACTAGGGGATACCCTGAACCCTCTTCTCAATCATCAAATGCATATATATATTCTATTTTAGGAGTTATATGTCAAGTTTGGTAACTCTAGCTCTTATTATTTTCCCAAATTTGCAAAAAAAACAAGATATCGATATCAATTTTTATCGATTGCTTGGAAACGGCGCAAGTTATCGATTATCGGAGACAAACTCGATCTGCGCGGGAACTAGGAGCATCTACATCTAAAATTTCAAGTCTCTACCTCTTATAGGTTCTGAGATCCTTGCGTTCATACATACGGACGGACGGACGGACAGACAGGCGGACATGGCTAGATCGACTTAGCTATTGGTGCTAATCAAGAATATATATACTTTATGGGGTCGGAGAAGCTTCCTTCTGCCTGTTACATACAAATACAATATAACCTTATACCCATTTTTAATGGGTTCAGGGTATAAAAATCATTACCGACATGCTTCACATATTTGGAGAGTGGAACTCAAAGATTTTTTTTGGTGAAGTTTTGAGCTTGTCCGATTTGCTTTTCAAAACTCTTCATAAAAACTTATTGAACATGTGTTCCATTGATTTGGCAAATTCCACCCGAAACAGTAGTAAATTGGCGGAAAATGTTTGTATGCAAATTGATTGTTTGTCGTCCGATCACGGACGATGGAAACTTAATAATTGAGAAATACAAAAGCTTCGCATTTGTGTAGATAATTAGCTCTTAAATCAAGAAACCGTTCCCGATGATATAACATAAGACGTAGGATAGTTGCAGAGTCGAGCTGATAGAAGTATGGACACCTTACGGAGCACGCGCTTGTTTTCCGGCTCTATCTCGTCGGCGATGGGGGGAACAGGTCTCCTATCACGATCCCTTGTACACCCTTGATATTGTTTACAGTGACTCGAGTCTGCTTTTCATTTAAGTTGTGGTTATTCCTTAACATTCCAAAAGATATTACAACATATAAATGAGTTAATTTTACTTTAAATTAGAAGGAATGATAATGTATTATATTATAGTTGCTTCCCTACCACTAACCAAATTTTACATATCTTTTGCTTACTCTAGGGCAAAAACTAGTTGATTTATTTTATTACTATACCGAAGCGAAAAGTTACTGAAAACAGTAAGGTTTAATATGTATATTTTACATATGCAAAAATGTCAGACACAAATATGTATCGTTATAATAAGAGTAGTATTAGGCCATGCAGATTATATTATGCGGCTAAAGACCATTTTAGCTGTTTAATAACTTTACCGGAGGTGTGCTTAATATTTAGCGCCACTACTGTACGGTGCACAGCTGATATGCGATCAGATCAAATGCTCGCCAATTTGTTATCATTTATTTATTTATTTTTTTTTTTGTTTTACCGTTGCGTACTCAGGTTTCACATAAGCTCGGCTCACGCTTTGGCACAACAAGACGATAAAAACAACAACAACTGTTTAAAATTGTCGTACGCATGCTCATTTGGCTGTTGAAAATAACTTATTTTGACTCGTGAACCTGCCAAGTTATACCCTGATCAAACAGAACAATTGTAAATTATAATGGGATGCTCCAGCTTACCATTTAGCAGATCCAGCGACGAAATTTTTTTCGGCGGTGTCCATTCGAGTGGTATTTATAAATATGCTTAAAGGCAGGGTTTATTTTTCTGACGCATTGTTTGAGATGAATTAAAGTTTTAAAAATTTCATTTGCCGACAAAAATAACTTTGCTTTTTACTTATTGTTAACTCGGCAACTTTTCGCTTTAGCACATTATACCCAACGCAAAAAAAAACAATAAAAAAAAATTCAAGGGAATATTATCGAAACCAAAACGAAAAAAAATATGTAACTTCTTAGTCGCCAGGTTGGCCGCTCGGTAATTAACTATTATGGCTTATTCAATTAAATTATTCGAGCATAACAAACTTGTTAAATCAAAAATATTTTTCACGGTGGGTTATGGCTCGGACTATTATAAACGGCGGCACTTTCGTTTGCTAACTTATAACATTTTTTTTTTCTTTTTTGTGTGCGTCGATCCGTGCTTGTTCAACACATGCCGAACACTACTGTGTCAGGTGGCGATGATCTGCCAGGCTCCCTGTGCCCGTAATTCCGATTCTGTTCGATTATTTCAGAGAGTGAGAAACTTAGCTTAGGAGTTTCTCATAATAACTGTATAAGTGATAATCTGTGTACAACAGAAAATGATAATTAGAAAAAAAAGTACACAGCGCAAAAGCAATGAGCGGCTGGTCCGCAAAAGGAAAGAAATATTTACCCTTTTGGGATTGGCACCAAAATTAAAACATGGAAAGGTTGATCCGTCCAATGGGAGTTCTGTGGACCAATGCCATTAAGCATGAATTTCTTTTCTGTAGTATTTAAGCTTACAGCCTTGTATTTTTAAGTTAAGCACAAAAAAAAAACGAAAACGTGCTTGCAGGTTAGGCTAAGCTTTACGCAAAATTATTAAATGCGACTGCTCTGGTTGATAATCACTGGTAGAAAGGCCCAGTCTGGCTTGTGGAAGTGTCATCTAACCTCACCGTGTCAAAAATTCGCAGACACGCATTTTTCTTGTAGATCGAACACAAGTCTGCAATTTCCAAGTGCAATCGAGTAGTTTTATATTTCAGCTAACATTTTAAATAAATATAAATATATATATATATTATTATATTTTATTTTTTATTTTTTTATTTTATATTTATATTTTATTTTTGTTGTCATTTTCTGCGTATATATAATACTACTAGACCTATTAACACGCTCGGAGACATTAGCCTGTGGTGCGTAGACCGCTGTATAGGCATGGTTTATTTTATACTTTTGCATTAAATTATTAAAGGCATGCGACTTGAACTGTACTCCATTATCAGAGACTACCGTTTCGGGAACACCAAAACAATGAAACAGGTCCTCTTCCAAAAATTGTATAATGGCGTCTGCAGTATATTTTTTTACGGCTTTCAGAAAAGGAAATTTCGTAAAGTGTGCGAGTACAATAAAAATTCCTACATTACCAGCCTTGGATCTCGGATACGGACCGAGAAAGTTAACATAAAGTTTTTGAAAGAACCGATTACTTTCTCTGCCAATAGTAATACCTTCGCACTCTTTCTAAATTTTTGTTGATTCCCCCATGAGCGGAAAGTGTCATGAGTCATTTTTAATGCTATAGAAGCCATAATTTCCAAACTAAATCATCGGCAACTTTATCTCCTTTTGCGTGCTCAGCTTGCCTATAGATAAAACCATCCACTATTTTGACGTCAGGTAGCTGATTTTGGTTTTTCTCTATTTTTGTCCGCAAATCCTGATAGCCAGTCGATTGAAAACAAGGCGATTGCAGGTCTATAAAGGTGGAGACGTCGATGGCCGACAAATCCTCAGTGAAAGTTCTTGATAACGCGTCGGGCACAATATTTTTGGATCCTTTACGATGTCGAATCGAAAAGGTATACCCCTGCAGCTTCAACGCTCATCGTGCCAATTGGCTGCTTAGGTCTGTTTGGGCCATCAGCCATTTTAATGACGCGTGATCAGTAATCACAGTAAAAGACTGACCCTCAACATATGCACGGAATTTTTTTATACATACTATTGCGGCTAAACACTCTTTTCCGGTAACAGAGTAGTTTCTTTGACATTGATTAAGTTTTCGTGACATATAGGCATTGGGAATCTCAACGCCCTGTTTATTTATTTGCATAAGGACTCCTCCAACACCGTTGTGACTCGCGTCACAGTGAATATAAAATGGGGCCTCGAAATCTGGCGTATGCAATACAGGAGCTTTGCACATCGCTCTTTTCAGAGATTGAAAGGCATTTTCAGCTTGCTCCGACCATTCGAAACGACGTTTGTGCTTGAGGGCGGTGAGCGGTGATGCTAGCGAACTAAAATTGCAAATAAATTTTTGATACCATCCAGTCAAACGGCGAAGATGATTTAATGAGCGGGGCGCTGGATAGTTATTTATTGCCGAAATTTGTTCTTTCAATACAACATTATGTTTCTCAAAAGATTCAAAAACTATCAGCAGATCATCCAAGTATATAAAAACTTCATTTTTCAACCTAACAGGGATTATTCTATTCATAAGCTTTGACATCGTCGACGGTGCATTGGTTAGGCCAAAAGGCATGACCGTAAATTGGTAGAGGGCTCTACTGGCACTGTAAAGGCTGTTTTATCCCCAGAACTTGGCTCTAGTGGTATTTGTCAATAGGCATATTTTAAGTCAAGGCTAGTTATGTACTCAGCCTTCGGAAGACGGCAGAGTATCCCGTCGATTAGCGGCACGGGATATGAGTCTTTTCGTGTTACTTCATTGCCGGTTTGACTATCAATACAAAGTCTGACAATGCCGGGCTTGCGCACAAGTACCACTGGCGACGACCAGGCACTGTCTGACTCCTCAATTACACCTAGTGCAATCATGCGATCAAGTTCATCGAACATTAACTTTTCGATCGCTGGAGAGACGGCATAGTGTCTTTGTCTAATTGGCTTTGAATCGCCAACATCAATCACATGCTCAAGAAGGTTTGTCTTTCCTAAGCCATTTTTCGTGAAAGATGGAAAGCACTGAATAGTCTTATTCAAAATTATTCGTTGCGATTCCGTCAATGGTCGATATGCACCCATATCTGGACCTTCGAGGCTGGCCAAATTGGTAGTATTTGTCAAGACGGACGGTAGTAAATCGAATTCGGCCCAAAAATTAATACCTGAATAAAGATGCCAAACTAATGATGGGACTAGATAGAAGGTCAAAGTCTTGGTATTTCCTCTATACTGTACTTCGGTACGTAATTTTCCGACAACCCTCTGTGTGGTACCATCTGCAGTTCGTATAGTAGAGCACATGAGTTTGTGAGGTATTCGATCTTGTAATATGTTTTTAGCAAAGCTCCCACCAATGCAACTAACGGACGCACCAGTATCCAATAAAATAGATACATATCTGCCTAATATTAACACCTCTGCGTACGGCCGAATATCGTGGCTTACTATAGCGGATAGCAGGTATTTATTCTCGACTTTTCGGTGTTTATAATAGACATTTCTCCGAAACTTGGAACGTGTCATTCTCTTACTATGTGGGCTGACGACTTGATTATTAGTATTTTGAAGACGATTGTGTAAAGGTACCTCTGGTAAGTCTGCAAAGTCCGGTAGGTATATATTAGAAGCACTAGAAGCTTCTAATCTGTGTTAGTCGCTTTCGATACTAGTAGTCTGCGTGCACTTTTCGACGGTGCATGCGGCAAAGAGTTTTTTCCATGACTGCATCTAGCACAACTTGATCTATATGCGTCTGCTTGACCACAGCCATAACAGAAAACGCGGCGATCGGCCACGCAGTCTTGATAACGATGGCCACTGCTGCCACAATTCCAACAGGTCAGACTTATGGCTGCTACATCTTTATCGCTTGTAACTGATTCATTATCAGAATTGGTATCAACCTCGTATACACGTCGGGGTGCTGGCCTTGGAGCAGGTCGTGGTTTCGCCACTTGAGGTATTGTCTGGAAAAACACTTCTCGCTTCCTAACAACGCTTCTCAACTTAGTTATGCTTTCGATCTTTTCATATAAAAGCTCGTGTTGGATTTCCGGTAATAGATTTGATTTAATAGAGGCCAATAAATATCCTTTCGGCAAGCGCTCAGATAATTTATATGCTATTGCAACAACAGCTTCGTAAAACTCATCGAAAGTTTCGTTGGCCTTTTGCTTGCGACGGTCTATTGCAGCTCGAATGTTTACATCTGTACGCTCTTCCCTGAACTGAACTCGCAAGGTGTTTTTCAATTCTTCCCATTTTATGTCATGTACGCTTTTGTGATAGCGCCAAAACCACTCGGTTGCGCTTCCCTCAAACAAATTACTAACATAACGTGCTAATAGTTCGCAATTGCCGTCTAATGTTTGGATGTTTAATGCCTCTACGCGATATATAAAGTCTTCAACAAATATGCCTGACCTACCAGAAAATTTCAGTTTCCAATTGGCGATTATTTGGCTTATCCGATCTGGACGTAGCTCGGTTCCTAATGAAGAAAGCCTGGCAACACAGATGGTTTAGCTGTTTGTGCCACTTAACCTTGAAACGTAGCAGGTGAACTGGTTGGTAAGGGTAGTGAACGAGATTGCGAAGACGATGCTACTTGACTGGTAAAATTCGTCATCAGGTTTCTAAATCCTTCATTTAGCGACTGAGTAATTAGCTCACAATAAACTTTTTTTTTTTTTTTTTATAAAAACTTCAAAATACTTCATTAATATATCCGGAACTTATGGGCCACTTTCCTAAGTAATCATAACACTGTTCATAAATGTGCAACAAATAAAGGCATTTATAATATACGATATCTGCAACATATTGTATACGATGGTTTCTTTATATGTTGATAAAACAACGATCAGCCGCATAGCAAACGGCCGTATGCCTGATCGCTAGAATTATCAAGTATCGAATAAGTATGCTACCGTCTTTCACTGAAAATCAGCGGTATACTGTAATATAAGGTTAATGCAATCCAATTGTCTTCCTAGTTAAGAAAACGCACCAACAACACTAAGATCACCAGGATCATTAGCCGCCAATATATTATCCAGGAAGATTTTAACAGGTAGCAATGAAAGAGGGAACAAAATGTTATAATCTATGCCTGAAATAAGGTGAAATAACACAAAGAAGAGGAAGGAATGTGTGGTAACTGGGTTGTGATCATTTCAACAATTCACGTATCCAGTGGGCCACTTAGGGTATCTTAATACCTTGTTTCCATTTAGCGGTAGGCCGTAGAACTTGTCCAAGTTTTAAACCAGCATCCAGCAAAAATTCCACAAAATAATTAAGACTACAAGGATAGTTTACAATAGTTACTGTTGATTGCGGAGTTAGCCTTAATTTGAAAAACCAACTTATCCAGCAATCAGAACTAATGGACATGCGTTTATTTGTTGTTCTATAGGCTAGGACCTGAGCTATGAGAAATGCTAGGTAATCCATAGCCTTTCAACAATAAACAAGGACAAGGGAAATGGAACCATGTTCCAACTGATTAAGGAGTCAGATGTTATCGACTGAGAAAAAAAATTGCTCTATTGTATTTAAGATCGGGGCTTGCCGGATCAGGCCCCACGTTGGGTGCCATATATAATTAATATAACATACAACGTAGGATAGTTGCAGAGTCGAGCTGATAGAAGTATAGACACCTTACGGAGCACGCGCTGGTTTTCCGGCTCTACCTCGCCGGCGATGGGGGATTTAGAAAAGAATTCCAAGATGTCAAACGCTCGTTTGCAAATTAATAATTATTAAAATTTCGCGTGTTGTTTTGGGGGAACAGGTCGCCTATCTATCAGTTGGAACGACATAATAGACAAAGAAAAAAGAAGAAAAAGAAAAGTAGGTCTGCTCTGATTTATGAATGTATAGTGTACGATAGCTACCCCAGAGATGGAAATTGGAAGCAGCGTATGCCCACCCTACCATGATCGTCCAAGGGCCAAGACATGCTTGAGACGATCCCTTGTACATCCTTGATATTGTTTACATTGACGCAAGTCTGCTTTTCATATATCCCGGAATGGGAAAGGGTCTTAGTTAGAATTCATGGTAACTTCTTTATTTATGTCAATTAGATCTTTCATTAAAGTTGTGGTTATTCCTTAACATTCCAAAAGATATTACAACATATAAATGAGTTAATTTTATTTTAAATTAGAAGCAATGATAATATATTATATTATAGTTGCTTCCCTACCACTAACCAAATTTTACATGTCTTTTGCTTACTCTAGGCCAAAAACTAGTTGATTTATTTTATTACTATACCGAAGCGAAAAGATGCTGAAAACAGTAAGGGTTAATATGTACATTTTATATATGCAAATATGCCAAAGACACAAATATGTATCGTTATAATAAAAGTAGGATTAAGCCATGCAGATTATATTATGCGGCTTAAGGCCATTTTAGCTGTTTAGTAAATTTACCGGAGGTGTGCTTAATATTTAGCGCCACTACTGTACGGTGCACAGCTGATATGCATTGCATGCGACAGATCAAATGCTCGCCATTTTGTTATCATTTTTTTTTTTTTTTTTTATTTTACCGTGGTTTACTTAGGTTTCACATAAGCTCGGTTCACGCTTTGGCACAACAAGACGAGAAAAACAACAACAACTGTTTCAAATTGTCGTACGCATGCTCATTTGGCTGTTGAAAAAAAAACTTATTTTGGCTCGTGAACCTGCCAAGTAATACCCTGGTTAAACAAAACAATTGTAAATTATAATGGGGTGCTCCAGCTTACCATTTAGCAGATCCAGCGACGAAAGTACTTTCGGCGGTGTCCATACGAGTGGTATTTATAAATATGTATAAAGGCATGGTTTATTTTTCTGACGCATTGTTTAAGATGAGTTAAAGTTTTAAAAATTTCATTTGCCGACAAAAATCACTTTGTTTTCACTTATTGTTAACTCGGCAACTTTCGCTATAGCACATTATACCCAACGCAAAAAAAAAAAAAAAACAATAAAAAAATAAAATGGAATATTATAGAAACCAAAACAAAAAAAAATATGTAACTTCTTAACTATTATGGCTTATTCAATTAAATTATTCGAGCATAGCAAACTTGTTAAATCAGAAATATTTTTCACGGTGGGTTATGGATCGGACTATTAAAAACGTGCGGCACTTTCGTTTGCTAACTTATAACATTTTTTTTTCTTTTTTGTGTGCGTCGATCTTCAACACATGCCGAACACTACTGTGTCAGGTGGCGATAATCTGCCATGCTCCCTGTGCCCGTAATTCCGATTCTGCTCGATTATTTAAGAAAGTGAGAAACTTAGCTTAGGAGTTTCTGTATAAGTGATAATCTGTGTACAACAGAAAATGATCATTAAAAAAAAAAGTACACAGCGCAAAAGCAATGAGCGGCTGGTCCGCAAGAGGAAAGAAATATTTACACTTTTGGGATTGGCACCAAAATTAAAACATGGAAAGGTTGTTTCGTCCAATGGGAGTTCTGTGGACCAATGCCATTAAGCATGAATTTCTTTTCTGTAGTATTTAAACTTACAGCCTTGTGTTTTTAAATTTAGCACAAAAAAAATCATAGAAAAATGTGCTTGCAGGTTAGGCTAAGCTTTACGCAAAATTATTAAATGCGACTGCTCTGGTTGACAATCACTGATAGAAAGGTCAAGTCTGGCTTGTGGAAGTGTCATCTAACCTCACCGTGTCAAAAATTCGCAGACACGAATTTTCTTGTAGATCGAACACAAGTCTGCAATTTCCAAGTATAATCGGGTAGTTTTATATTTCAGCTAACATTTTAAATAAACATAAATATATATATTATTATATATATTATATTATTTTATATTTATATTTTATTTTTGTTGTCATTTTCTGCGTAGGTAGGAAACTACAATAAATAACAAAAATACTACTAAAACTAAAAGAAATCTACTACTTACTAAGTGTCAATTAACGAAAATTCCATTGCCTACTTTTGGGCACACAAAAAAAATAGTCAACTAATTTTTGTTAACAAGCGCCATTACAAGCACCCGGACCAAAATCGCACTTGGGGGTACCACAAGGGTGATTAGCGCTCGTGACAAGGACTGAAAGAAAAGTTATTGTTTAATATCTTTTGCATGATATTTTCCAATTAGATTACCCTGCATATCTTCAATCTCATAATAACTGTTTCCTAGCTTATGACGAATTCTTGCTTTTACGAATGTCGGGGCGAGCTTCGCATTAAACCTCTTGACAAAATTACTTTGTTGAAATTTTCTGCGAAAGACTTCCTGTCCTACGACATAGGAGACCTTTCGGCTTCTCAAATTGTAAAGCTTTTCGTTTCGTGAATGTTGATTGTGCATCATGTTGACCGCTTTGTTCCTTATTAAATCGAAAGAATCGTCTCTGTTGAATGACACGGCACGATCTTCCAGGTAGTTAAGGTTACGTAAAAGCCGATAAGTAGAGACATTTGTTATCATATGTTGACCAAAGACAAGTCTATAAGGGGTATTATTTACTGCTGCATGTAGGATTGAGCGTAAGGAGCAGCAAATTTTACTCAAATTTTCATCCCAGTTTGATTGATTGGGATGAATATAGGCTTTTATGGCCGAAATTACAGACCTATTAACACGCTCGGAGGCATTAGCCTGTGGTGCGTAGATCGCTGTATAGGCATGGTTTATTTTATACTTTTGCATTAAATTATTAAAGGTATGCGACTTGAACTGTACTCCATTATCAGAGACTACCGTTTCGGGAACACAAAAGAAATGAAACAGGTTCTCTTCCAAAAATTGTATAATGGTGTCTGCAGTAAATTTTTTTACGGCTTTCAGAAAAGAAAATTTAGTAAAGTGTTCGAGAACAATAAAAATTCCTACATTACCAGCCTTGGATCTCGGATACGGACCGAGAAAGTCAACATAAAGTTTTTGAAAGGACCGATTACTTTCTCTGCCTTTTGCAAGTGGGGGTCTGAGTACCTTATTTGGACTTTTAGTAGTTTTGCAGATCTCGCACTGGTTAATGTATTCTTTAACTGATGTCATCAAATTGGGCCAATAGTAATACCTTCGCACTCCTTCTAAAGTTTTGTTGATTCCCCCATTTTTAATGCTATAGGCACTAACTCTGAGGGAAGCCATAATTTCCAAACTAAATCATCGGCAACTTTGTCTCCTGTTGCGTGCTCAGCTTGCCTATAGATAAAACCATCCACTATTTTGACGTCAGGTAGCTGATTTTGGTTTTTCTCTATTTTTGTCCGCAATCCTGATAGCCAGTCGATTGAAAACAAGGCGATTGCAGGTCTATAAAGGTGGAGACGTCGATGGCCGATAAGTCCTCAGTGTAAGTTCTTGATAACGCGTTGGGCACAATATTTTTGGATCCTGTACGATGTTGAATCGTACCTGCAGCTTCAACGCCCATCGTGCCAATTGGCTGCTTAGGTCTGTTTGGGCCATCAGCCATTTTAAGGACGCGTGATCAGTAATCACAGTAAAAGACTGACCCTCAACATATGCACGGAATTTTTTTATACATACTATTGCGGCTAAACACTCTTTTCCGGTAACAGAGTAGTTTCTTTGACATTGATTAAGTTTTCGTGACATATATGCAATGGGAATCTCATCGCCCTGTTTATTTATTTGCATAAGGACTCCTCCAACACCAGTCTGACTCGCGTCACAGTGAATATAAAATGGGGCCTCGAAATCCGGTGTATGCAATACAGGAGCTTTGCACATCGCTCTTTTCAGAGATTGAAAGGCATTTTCAGCTAGATCCGACCATTCGAAACGACGTTTGTGCTTGAGGGCATCGGTGAGCGGTGATGCAACCATCCAGTCATACCCAGAAAACGGATGAGCGGGGCGCTGGATAGTTATTTATTGCCGACATTTTTTCAGGGTCCATAGCTATTGTTCCATAGTCGACCACATGGAATAAATACTTCACTTCTTTTACGCAAAATTTACTTTTCTCAACATTTATTGTCAATCCTGCGTTAGAAAGGCACATGGCTATCTCTTTCAATACAACAATATGTTTCTCAAAAGATTCAGAAACTATCAGCAGATCATCCAAGTATATAAAAACTTCATTTTTCAACCAAACAGGGATTATTCTATCCATGACATCGTCGACGGGATAGAGCCGGAAAACTAGCGCGAGCTAATTACTCAGTCGCTAAATGAAGGATTTAGAAATCTAATGACGATTTTTACCAGTCAAGTAGCATCGTCTTCGCAATCTCGTTCACTACCAACCAGTCCACCTACTACGTCTCAAGGTTTATTGGCACAAACAGCTGAACCATCTGTGTTGCCACGAACGTCCAATAATGCCAACAATGCAACAAGGCCCCAAAATCGAGCAACTCCTGTTAGTATGACTCCGACTAATTTAATGCCCAGGCTTTCTTCATTAGGAACCGAGCTACGTCCAGATCGGATAAGCCAAATTATCGCCAATTGGAAACTGAAATTTTCCGGTAGGTCAGGCATATTTGTTGAAGACTTTATATATCGCGTAGAGGCATTAACCATCCAAACATTAGACGGCAATTGCGAACTATTAGCACGTTATGTTAATAATTTGTTTGAGGGAAGCGCAACCGAGTGGTTTTGGCGCTTGCGAGTTCAGTTCAGGGAAGAGCGTACAGATATAAACATTCGATCTGCAATAGACCGTCGCAAGCAAAAGGCCAACGAATCCTTCGATGAGTTTTACGAAGATGTTGTTGCAATAGCAGATAAATTATCTGAACCCTTGCCGGAAGCATATTTATTGGCCTCTATTAAATCAAATCTATTACCGGAAATCCAACACGAGCTTTTATATGAAAATATCGAAAGCATAACTAAGTTGAGAAGCGTTGTTAAAAAGCGAGAAGTGTTTTTCCAGACAATACCTAAAGTGGCGAAACCACGACCTGCTCCAAGGCCAGCACCCCGACTTGTACACGAGGTTGATACCAATTCTGATAATGAATCAGTTACAAGCGATAAAGATGTAGCAGCCATAAGTCTGACCTGTTGGAATTGTGGCAGTAGTGGCCATCGTTATCAAGACTGCGTGGCCGATCGCCGCGTTTTCTGTTATGGCTGTGGTCAAGCAGACACATATAGACCAAGTTGTGCTAGATGCAGTCATGGAAAAAAGTCTTTGCCGCGTGCACCGTCGAAAAGTGCACGCAGACTATTAGTATCGAAAGCGACCAACACAGATTAGAAGCTTCTAGTGCTTCTAATATATATCTACCGAACTTTACAGACTTACCAGAGGTACCTTTACACAATTGTCTTCAAAATACTAATAAACAAGTCGTCAGCCCCCATAGTAAGAGAATGGCACGTTCCAAGCTCGAGAATAAATACCTGCTATCCGCTATAGTAAGCCACGATATTCGGCCGTACGCAGAGGTGTTAATATTAGGCAGATATGTATCTATTTTATTGGATACTGGTGCGTCCGTTAGTTGCATTGGTGGGAGCTTTGCTAAAAACATATTACAAGATCGAATACCTCACAAACTCATGTGCTCCACTATACGAACTGCAGATGGTAACATAGACAGGGTTGTCGGAAAATTACGTACAGTATAGAGGAAATACGAAGACTTTGACCTTCTAACTAGTCCCATCGTTAGTTCAGCATTTTTATTTAGGTATTAATTTTTGGGCCGAATTCAATTAACTGCCGTCCGTCTTGACAAATACTACCAATTTGGCCAGCCTCGAAGGTCCAGATATGGGTGCATATCAACCATTGACGGAATCGCAACGAATAATTTTGAATAAGACTATTCAGTACTTTCCATCTTTCACGAAAAATGGCTTAGGAAAGTCAGACTTTGTATTGATAGTCGTAACGTCAATGAAGTAACACGAAAAGACGCATATCCCATGCCGCTAATCGACGGGATACTCAGCCGTCTTCCGAAGGCTGAGTACATAACTAGCCTTGACTTGCAAGATGCCTATTGGCAAATACCACTAGAACCAAGTTCTCGGGATAAAACAGCCTTTACAGTGCCAGTAGAGCCCTCTACCAATTTACGGTCATGCCTTTTGGCCTAACCAATGCACTGTCGACGATGTCAGAGCTAATGGATAAAATAATCCCTGTTAGGTTTAAAAATAAAGTTTTTATATACTTGGATGATCTGCTGATAGTTTCTGAATCTTTTGAGAAACATATTGTTGTATTGAAAGAGATAGCCATGTGCCTTTCTAACGCAGGATTGACAATAAATGTTGAGAAAAGTAAATTTTGCGTAAAAGAAGTGAAGTATTTATTCCATGTGGTCGACTATGGAACAATAGCTATGGACCCTGAAAAAATGTCGGCAATAAATAACTATCCAGCGCCCCGCTCATTAAAACAGCTTCGCCGTTTTCTGGGTATGACTGGATGGTACCAAAAATTTATTTGCAATTTTGCTTCGCTAGCATCACCGCTCACAGATTCCCTCAAGCACAAACGTCGTTTCGAATGGTCGGAACTAGCTGGAAATGCCTTTCAATCTCTGAAAAAAGCGATGTCCAAAGCTCCTGTATTGCATACACCAGATTTTAAAGTCCCATTTTATATTCACTGTGACGCGAGTCAGACCGGTGTTGGAGGAGTCCTTATGTAAATAAATAAACAGGGCGATGATATTCCCATTGCCTATATATCACGAAAACTTAATCAATGTCAAAGAAACTACTCTGTTACCGGAAAAGAGTGTTTAGCCGCAATAGTATGTATAAAAAAATTCCGTGCATATGTTGAGGGTCAGTCTTTTACTGTGATTACTGATCACGCGTCCTTAAAATGGCTGATGGCCCAAACAGACCTAAGCAGCCAATTGGCACAATGGGCGTTGAAGCTGCAGGGGTATACCTTTTCCATTCAACATCGTACAGGATCCAAAAATATTGTGCCCAACGCGTTATCAAGAACTTACACTGAGGACTTATCGGCCATCGACGTCTCCACCTTTATAGACCTGCAATCGCCTTGTTTTTAATCGACTGGCTATCAGGATTTGCGGACAAAAATAGAGAAAAACCAAAATCAGCTACCTGACGTCAAAATAGTGGATGGTTTTATCTATAGGCGAGCTGAGCACGCAACAGGAGACAAAGTTGCCGATGATTTAGTTTGGAAATTATGGCTTCCCTCAGAGTTAGTGCCTATAGCATTAAAAATGGCTCATGACACTTTCCGCTCATGGGGGAATCAACAAAACTTTAGAAAGAGTGCGAAGGCCGAATTTGGTGACATCAGTTAAAGAATACATTAACCAGTGCGAGATCTGCAAAACTACTAAAAGTCCAAATAAGGTACTCAGACCCCCACTTGCAAAAAGCAGAGAAAGTAATCGGTTCTTTCAAAAACTTTATGTTAACTTTCTCGGTCCGTATCCGAGATCCAAGACTGGTAATGTAGGAATTTTTATTGTACTCGCACACTTTACGAAATTTCCTTTTCTGAAAGCCGTAAAAAAATATACTGCAGACGCCATTATACAATTTTTGGAAGCGGACCTGTTTCATTGTTTTGGCGTTCCCGAAACGGTAGTCTCTGATAATGGAGTACAGTTCAAGTCGCATGCCTTTAATAATTTAATGCAAAAGTATAAAATAAACCATGCCTATACAGCGGTCTACGCACCACAGGCTAATGCCTCCGAGCGTGTTAATAGGTCTGTAATTTCGGCCATAAAAGCCTATATTCATCCCAATCAATCAAACTGGGATGAAAATTTGAGTAAAATTTGCTGCTCCTTACGCTCAAGCCTACATGCAGCAGTAAATAATACCCCGTATAGACTTGTCTTTGGTCAACATATGATAACAAATGGCTCTACTTATCGGCTTTTACGTGACCTAAACTACCTGGAAGATAGTGCCGTGTCATTCAACAGAGACGATTCTTTCGATTTAATAAGGAACAAAACGGTCAACGTGATGCACAATCAACATTCACGAAACGAAAAGCTTTACAATTTGAGAAGCCGAAAGGTCTCCTATGTCGTAGGACAGGAAGTCTTTCGCAGAAAATTTCAACAAAGTAATTTTGTCAAGGGGTTTAATGCCCCGATATTCATAAAAGCAAGAATCCGTCATAAGCTAGGAAACAGTTATTATGAGATTGAAGATATGCAGGGTAATCTAATTGGAAAATATCATGCAAAAGATATTAAACAGTAACTTTTCTTTCAGTCCTTGTCACAAGCGCTTATCACCCTTGTGGTACCCCCAAGTGCGATTTTGGCCCGGGGGCTTGTAATGGCGCTTGTTAACAGAAATTAGTTGACTATTTTTTTTGTGTGCCCAAAAGTAGGCAATGGAATTTTCGTTAATGCAGTTGTGACTAACAATTGGTTTGACACTTAGTAAGTAGTAGATTTCTTTTAATTTTAGTAGTATTTTTGTTAATTATTGTAGTTTGCCTACCTACGCAGAAAATGACAACAAAAATAAAATATAAATATAAAATAATATAATATATATAATAATATATATTTATTTAAAATGTTAGCTGAAATATAAAACTACCCGATTATACTTGGAAATTGCAGACTTGTGTTCGATCTACAAGAAAATTCGTGTCTGCGAATTTTTGACACGGTGAGGTTAGATGACACTTCCACAAGCCAGACTTGACCTTTCTACCAGTGATTGTCAACCAGAGCAGTCGCATTTAATAATTTTGCGTAAAGCTTAGCCTAACCTGCAAGCACATTTTTCTATGATTTTTTTTTGTACTAAATTTAAAAACACAAGGCTGTAAGTTTAAATACTTCAGAAAAGAAATTCATGCTTAATGGCATTGGTCCACAGATTTCCCATTGGACGGATCAACCTTTCCATGTTTTAATTTTGGTGCCAATCCCAAAAGGGTAAATATTTCTTTCCTCTTGCGGACCAGCCGCTCATTGCTTTCGCGCTGTGTACTTTTTTTTCTAATTATCATTTTCTGTTGTACACAGATTATCACCTATACAGAAACTCCTAAGCTAAGTTTCTCACTTTCTTAAATAATCGAGCAGAATCGGAATTACGGGCACAGGGAGCATGGCAGATTATCGCCACCTGACACAGTAGTGTTCGGCATGTGTTGAACAAGCACGGATCGACGCACACAAAAAAGAAAAAAAAAATGTTATAAGTTAGCAAACGAAAGTGCCGCACGTTTTTAATAGTCCGATCCATAACCCACCGTGAAAAATATTTCTGATTTAACAAGTTTGCTATGCTCGAATAATTTAATTGAATAAGCCATAATAGTTAATTACCGAGCGGCCAACCTGGCGACTAAGAATATACATATTTTTTTTTTGTTTTGGTTTCGATAATATTCCACTTTATTTTTTTTATTGTTTGTTTTTTTTTTTTGCGTTGGGTATAATGTGCTATAGCGAAAGTTGCCGAGTTAACAATAAGTGAAAAGCAAAGTGATTTTTGTCGGCAATTGAAATTTTTAAAACTTTAACTCATCTTAAACAATGCGTCAGAAAAATAAACCCTGCCTTTATACATATTTATAAATACCACTCGTATGGACACCGCCGAAAGTACTTTCGTCGCTGGATCTGCTAAATGGTAAGCTGGAGCACCCCATTATAATTTACAATTGTTTTGTTTAACCAGGGTATTACTTGGCAGGTTCACGAGCCAAAATAAGTTTTTTCTTTTCAACAGCCAAATGAGCATGCGTACGACAATTTTAAACAGTTGTTGTTGTTTTTCTCGTCTTGTTGTGCCAAAGCGTGAACCGAGCTTATGTGCAACATGAGTAAACAACGGTAAAAACACAAAAAAAAAAAAAATTAATAACAAATTGGCGAGCATTTGATCTGTCGCATGCAATGCATATCAGCTGTGCACCGTACAGTAGTGGCGCTAAATATTAAGCACACCTCCGGTAAATTTACTAAACAGCTAAAATGGCCTTAAGCCGCATAATATAATCTGCATGGCTTAATCCTACTTTTATTATAACGATACATATTTGTGTCTTTGACATATTTGCATATATAAAATGTACATATTAACCCTTACTGTTTTCAGCATCTTTTCGCTTCGGTATAGTGATAAAATAAATCAACTAGTTTTTGGCCTAGAGTAAGCAAAAGACATGTAAAATTTGGTTAGTGGTAGGGAAGCAACTATAATATAATATATTATCATTGCTTCTAATTTAAAATAAAATTAACTCATTTATATGTTGTAATATCTTTTGGAATGTTAAGGAATAACCACAACTTTAATGAAAGATCTAATTGACATAAATAAAGAAGTTACCATGAATTCTAACTAAGACCCTTTCCCATTCCGGGATATATGAAAAGCAGACTTGCGTCAATGTAAACAATATCAAGGATGTACAAGGGATCGTCTCAAGCATGTCTTGGCCCTTGGACGATCATGGTAGGGTGGGCATACGCTGCTTCCAATTTCCATCTCTGGGGTAGCTATCGTACACTATACATTCATAAATCAGAGCAGACCTACTTTTCTTTTTCTTCTTTTTTCTTTGTCTATTATGTCGTTCCAACTGATAGATAGGCGACCTGTTCCCCCAAAACAACACGCGAAATTTTAATAATTACCAGCGCGTGCTCCGTAAGGTGTCTATACTTCTATCAGCTCGACTCTGCAACTATCCTACGTTGTATGTTATATTAATTATATATGGCGCCCAACGTGGGGCCTGATCCGGCAAGCCCCGATCTTAAATACAATAGAGCAATTTTTTTTCTCAGTCGATAACATCTGACTCCCCAATCAGTTGGAACATGGTTCCATTTCCCTTGTCCTTGTTTATTGTTGAAAGGCTATGGATTACCTAGCATTTCTCATAGCTCAGGTCCTAGCCTATAGAACAACAAATAAACGCATGTCCATTAGTTCTGATTGCTGGATAAGTTGGTTTTTCAAATTAAGGCTAACTCCGCAATCAACAGTAACTATTGTAAACTATCCTTGTAGTCTTAATTATTTTGTGGAATTTTTGCTGGATGCTGGTTTAAAACTTGGACAAGTTCTACGGCCTACCGCTAAATGGAAACAAGGTATTAAGATACCCTAAGTGGCCCACTGGAAACGTGAATTGTTGAAATGATCACAACCCAGTTACCACACATCCCTTCCTCTTCTTTGTGTTATTTCACCTTATTTCAGGCATAGATTATAACATTTTGTTCCCTCTTTCATTGCTACCTGTTAAAATCTTCCTGGATAATATATTGGCGGCTAATGATCCTGGTGATCTTAGTGTTGTTGGTGCGTTTTCTTAACTAGGAAGACAATTGGATTTTCTGATTTTCAGTGAAAGACGGTAGCATACTTATTTGATACTTGATAATTCTAGCGATCAGGCATACGGCCGTTTGCTATGCGGCTGATCGTTGTTTTATCAACATATAAAGAAACCATCGTATACAATATGTTGCAGATATCGTATATTATAAATGCCTTTATTTGTTGCACATTTATGAACAGTGTTATGATTACTTAGGAAAGTGGCCCATAAGTTCCGGATATATTAATGAAGTATTTTGAAGTTTTTATAAAAAAAAAAAAAAAAAGTTTATTGTGAGCTAATTACTCAGTCGCTAAATGAAGGATTTAGAAACCTGATGACGAATTTTACCAGTCAAGTAGCATCGTCTTCGCAATCTCGTTCACTACCCTTACCAACCAGTTCACCTGCTACGTTTCAAGGTTAAGTGGCACAAACAGCTAAACCGTCCTTCTTGACAAATACTACCAATTTGGCCAGCCTCGAAGGTCCAGATATGGGTGCATATCGACCATTGACGGAATCGCAACGAATAATTTTGAATAAGACTATTCAGTGCTTTCCATCTTTCACGAAAAATGGCTTAGGAAAGACAAACCTTCTTGAGCATGTGATTGATGTTGGCGATTCAAAGCCAATTAAACAAAGACACGATGCCGTCTCTCCAGCGATCGAAAAGTTAATGTTCGATGAACCAGATCGCATGATTGCACTAGGTGTAATTGAGGAGTCAGACAGTGCCTGGTCGTCGCCAGTGGTACTTGTGCTCAATGTCAAAGCTAGTGGATAGAATAATCCCTGTTTGGTTGCAAAATGAAGTTTTTATATACTTGGATGATCTACTGATAGTTTCTGAATCTTTTGAGAAACATATTGTTGTATTGATAGAGATAACCATGTGCCTTTCTAACGCAGGATTGACAATAAATGTTGAGAAAAGTAAATTTTGCGTAAAAGAAGTGAAGTATTTAGGCCATGTGGTCGACTATGGAACAATAGCTATGGACCCTGACAAAATTTCGGCAATAACAACAGCTTCTCCGTTTTCTGGGTATGACTGGATGGTACCAAAAATTTATTTGCAATTTTGCTTCGCTAGCATCACCGCTCACCGATGCCCTCAAGCACAAACGTCGTTTCGAATGGTCGGAGCAAGCTGAAAATGCCTTTTAATCTCTGAAAAGAGCGATGTGCAAAGCTCCTGTATTGCATACACCAGATTTCGAGGCCCCATTTTATATTCACGTACGCTTTTGTGATAGCGCCAAAACCACTCGGTTGCGCTTCCCTCAAACAAATTACTAACATAGCGTGCTAATAGTTCGTAATTGCCGTCTAATGTTTGGATGGTTAATGCCTCTACGCGATATATAAAGTCTTCAACAAATATGCCATACCCAATGAAAAGTATGATTGCAGCTGCTTTAAGACAAATGTAGCACTGAACCTCACCAGCTAAGTTTTCACAACTGCGGACTACGAACATGACCAATTTGCCACTGTTTCTTAAAAGCAGTTATATTTTACATTCGTAATTAAGCTTAAAAATAATATCAAAATAAACATTTTTTTTTTGTTTTTTTTCCGTTGTTTACACAGGTTTCACATAAGCTCGGTTCACGCCTTGGCACAACAAGACGATAAAAACAACAACTGTTTAAAATAATCGTACGCATGCTCATTTGGCTGTTAGAATAAAACTTATTTTGGATCGTGAACCTGCTCAAGTAATACCCTGATTAAACAGAACAATTGTAAATTATAATGGGGTGCTCCAGCTTACCATTTAGCAGATCCAGCGACGAAAGTACTTTCGGCGGTGTCCATACGAGTGGTATTTATAAATATGTATTAAGGGAGGGTTTATTTTTCTGACGCATTGCTTAAGATGAATTAAAGTTTTAAAAATTTCATTTGCCGACAAAAATCACTTTGCTTTTCACTTATTGTTAACTCGGCAACTTTTCGCTTTAGCACATTATACCCAACGCAAAAAAAAACAATAAAAAAAAATTCAAGGGAATATTATCGAAACCAAAACGAAAAAAAATATGTAACTTCTTAGTCGCCAGGTTGGCCGCTCGGTAATTAACTATTATGGCTTATTCAATTAAATTATTCGAGCATAACAAACTTGTTAAATCAAAAATATTTTTCACGGTGGGTTATGGCTCGGACTATTATAAACGGCGGCACTTTCGTTTGCTAACTTATAACATTTTTTTTTTCTTTTTTGTGTGCGTCGATCCGTGCTTGTTCAACACATGCCGAACACTACTGTGTCAGGTGGCGATGATCTGCCAGGCTCCCTGTGCCCGTAATTCCGATTCTGTTCGATTATTTCAGAGAGTGAGAAACTTAGCTTAGGAGTTTCTCATAATAACTGTATAAGTGATAATCTGTGTACAACAGAAAATGATAATTAGAAAAAAAAGTACACAGCGCAAAAGCAATGAGCGGCTGGTCCGCAAAAGGAAAGAAATATTTACCCTTTTGGGATTGGCACCAAAATTAAAACATGGAAAGGTTGATCCGTCCAATGGGAGTTCTGTGGACCAATGCCATTAAGCATGAATTTCTTTTCTGTAGTATTTAAGCTTACAGCCTTGTATTTTTAAGTTAAGCACAAAAAAAAAACGAAAACGTGCTTGCAGGTTAGGCTAAGCTTTACGCAAAATTATTAAATGCGACTGCTCTGGTTGATAATCACTGGTAGAAAGGCCCAGTCTGGCTTGTGGAAGTGTCATCTAACCTCACCGTGTCAAAAATTCGCAGACACGCATTTTTCTTGTAGATCGAACACAAGTCTGCAATTTCCAAGTGCAATCGAGTAGTTTTATATTTCAGCTAACATTTTAAATAAATATAAATATATATATATATTATTATATTTTATTTTTTATTTTTTTATTTTATATTTATATTTTATTTTTGTTGTCATTTTCTGCGTATATATAATACTACTAGACCTATTAACACGCTCGGAGACATTAGCCTGTGGTGCGTAGACCGCTGTATAGGCATGGTTTATTTTATACTTTTGCATTAAATTATTAAAGGCATGCGACTTGAACTGTACTCCATTATCAGAGACTACCGTTTCGGGAACACCAAAACAATGAAACAGGTCCTCTTCCAAAAATTGTATAATGGCGTCTGCAGTATATTTTTTTACGGCTTTCAGAAAAGGAAATTTCGTAAAGTGTGCGAGTACAATAAAAATTCCTACATTACCAGCCTTGGATCTCGGATACGGACCGAGAAAGTTAACATAAAGTTTTTGAAAGAACCGATTACTTTCTCTGCCAATAGTAATACCTTCGCACTCTTTCTAAATTTTTGTTGATTCCCCCATGAGCGGAAAGTGTCATGAGTCATTTTTAATGCTATAGAAGCCATAATTTCCAAACTAAATCATCGGCAACTTTATCTCCTTTTGCGTGCTCAGCTTGCCTATAGATAAAACCATCCACTATTTTGACGTCAGGTAGCTGATTTTGGTTTTTCTCTATTTTTGTCCGCAAATCCTGATAGCCAATCGATTGAAAACAAGGCGATTGCAGGTCTATAAAGGTGGAGACGTCGATGGCCGATAAGTCGTCAGCGTAAGTTCTTGATAACGCGTCGGGCACAATATTTTTGGATCCTGTACGATGTTGAATCGAAAAGGTATACCCCTGCAGCTTCAACGCCCATCGTGCCAATTGGCTGCTTAGGTCTGTTTGGGCCATCAGTCATTTTAAGGACGCGTGATCAGTAATCACAGTAAAAGACTGACCCTCAACATATGCACGGAATTTTTTATACATACTATTGAAATTGACATCTTTGAAATTGATTAAGTTTTCGTGACATATAGGCAATGGGAATCTCATCGCCCTGTTTATTTATTTGCATAAGGACTCCTCCAACACCGTTGTGACTCACGTCACAGTGAATATAAAATGCGGCCTCGAAATCTGGTGTATGCAATACAGGAGCTTTGCACATCGCTCTTTTCAGAGATTGAAAGGCATTTTCAGCTTGTTCCGACCATTCGCAACGACGTTTGTGCTTGAGGGCATCGGTGAGCGGTGATGCTACCATCCAGTCATACCCAGAAAACGGAGAAGCTGTTTTAATGAGCGGGGCGCTGGATAGTTATTTATTGCCATCTTATTGCCTTCGGAAGACGGCTGAGTATCCCGTCGATTAGCGGCGTGGGATATGCGTCTTTTCGTGTTACTTCATTGACGTTACGACTATCAATACAAAGTCTGACTTTGCCGGTCTTGCGCACAAGCACTGGCGACGACCAGGCACTGTATGGCTCCTCAATTAGACCTAGTGCAATCATGCGATCGAGTTCATCGAACATTAACTTTTCGATCGCTGGAGAGACGGCATAGTGTCTTTGTTTAATTGGCTTTGAATCGCCAACATCAATCACATGCTCAAGAAGGTTTGTCTTTCCTAAGCCATTTTTCGTGAAAGATGGAAAGCACTGAATAGTCTTATTCAAAATTATTTGTTGCGATTCCGTCAATGGTCGATATGCACCCATATCTGGACCTTCGAGGCTGGCCAAATTGGCAGTATTTGTCAAGACGGACGGCAGTAAATCCAATTCGGCCCAAAAAATTAATACCTAAATAAAGATGCTGAACTTACGATGGGACTAGATAGAATGTCAACGTCTTGGTATTTCCTCTATACTGTACTTCGGTACGTAATTTTCCGACAACCCTCTGTGTGTTACCATCTGCAGTTCGTATATTATTCTCGAGTTTTCGGTGTTTATGATAGACATTTCTCCGAAACTTGGAGCGTGCCATTCTCTTACTATGGGGGCTGACGACTTGATTATTAGTATTTTGAAGACGATTGTGTAAAGGTACCTCTGGTAAGTCTGTAAAGTTCGGTAGATATATATTGGAAGCACTAGAAGCTTCTAATCTGTGTTGGTCGCTTTCGATACTAATAGTCTGCATGCACTTTTCGGCGGTGCACGAAGCAAAGAGTCGTAGCCACTGCTGCCACAATTCCAACAGGTCAGACTTATGGCTGCTACATCTTTATCGCTTGTAACTGATTCATTATCAGAATTGGTATCAACCTCGTGTACAAGTCGGTGTGCTGGCCTTGGAGCAGGTCGTGGTTTCGCCACTTGAGGTATTGTCTGGAAAAACACTTCTCGCTTCCTAACAACGCTTCTCAACTTAGTTATGCTTTCGATCTTTTCATATAAAAGCTCGTGTTGGATTTCCGGTAATAGATTTGATTTAATAGAGGCCAATAAATATCCTTTCGGCAAGGGCTCAGATAATTTATCTGCTATTGCAACAACAGCTTCGTAAAACTCATCGAAGGTTTCGTTGGCCTTTTGCTTGCGACGGTCTATTGGAGCTCGAATGTTTACATCTGTACGCTCTTCCCTGAACTGAACTCGTAAGGCGTTTTTCAATTCTTTCCATTTTATTTCATGTACGCTTTTGTGATAGCGCCAAAACCACTCGGTTGCGCTTCCCTCAAACAAATTACTAACATAGCGTGCTAATAGTTCGTAATTTCCGTCTAATGTTCGGATGGTTATTGCGTCTACGCGATATGTAAAGTCTTCAACAAATATGCCATACCCAGTGAAAAGAATGATTGCAGCTGGTCGATAAAAGTTGAGCTCTGTGATCAATATCTTTAAGACAAATGTAGCACTGAACCTCACCAGCTAAGTTTTCACAACTGCGGACTACGAATATGACCAATTTGCCACTGTTTCTTAAAAGCAGTTATATTTTACATTCGTAATTAAGCTTAAAAATAATATCAAAATAAACATTTTTTTTTGTTTTTTTTCCGTTGTTTACTCAGGTTTCACATAAGCTCGGTTCACGCTTTGGCACAACAAGACGATAAAAACAACAACTGTTTAAAGTTATCGTACGCATGCTCATTTGGCTGTTAGAAAAAAACTTATTTTGGATCGTGAACCTGCCAAGTAATACCCTGATTAAACAGAACAATTGTAAATTATAATGGGGTGCTCCAGCTTACCATTTAGCAGATCCAGCGACGAAAGTACTTTCGGCGGTGTCCATACGAGTGGTATTTATAAATATGTATTAAGGGAGGGTTTATTTTTCTGACGCATTGCTTAAGATGAATTAAAGTTTTAAAATTTTCATTTGCCGACAAAAATCACTTTGCTTTTCACTTATTGTTAACTCGGCAACTTTTCGCTTTAGCACATTATACCCAACGCAAAAATAAACAATAAAAAAAATTAAAGGGAATATTATAGAAAGCAAAACGAAAAAAAATATGTAACTTCTTAGTCGCCAGGTTGGCCGCTCGGTAATTAACTATTATGGCTTATTCAATTAAATTATTCGAGCATAACAAACTTGTTAAATCAAAAATATTTTTCACGGTGGGTTATGGATCGGACTATTACAAACGGCGGCACTTTCGTTTGCTAACTTATAACATTTTTTTTTTCTTTTTTGTGTGCGTCGATCCGTGCTTGTTCAAAACATGCCGAACACTACTGTGTCAGGTGGCGATGATCTGCCAGGCTCCCTGTGCCCGTAATTCCGATTCTGCTCGATTATTTCAGAGAGTGAGAAACTTAGCTTAGGAGTTTCTGCATAAGTGATAATCTGTGTACAACAGAAAATGATAATTAGAAAAAAAACATACACAGCGCAAAAGCAATGAGCGGCTGGTCCGCAAGAGGAAAGAAATATTTACCCTTTTGGGATTGGCACCAAAATTAAAACATGGAAAGGTTGATCCGTCCAATGGGAGTTCTGTGGACCAATGCCATTAAGCATGAATTTCTTTTCTGTAGTATTTAAGCTTACAGCCTTGTATTTTTAAGTTAAGCACAAAAAAAAAAACGAAAACGTGCTTGCAGGTTAGGCTAAGCTTTACGCAAAATTATTAAATGCGACTGCTCTGGTTGATAATCACTGGTAGAAAGGCCCAGTCTGGCTTGTGGAAGTGTCATCTAACCTCACCGTGTCAAAAATTCGCAGACACGCATTTTTCTTGTAGATCGAACACAAGTCTGCAATTTCCAAGTGCAATCGAGTAGTTTTATATTTCAGCTAACATTTTAAATAAATATAAATATATATATATAATTATATTTTATTTTTTATTTTTTTATTTTATATTTATATTTTATTTTTGTTGTCATTTTCTGCGTATATATAATACCACTAGACCTATTAACACGCTCGGAGACATTAGCCTGTGGTGCGTAGACCGCTGTATAGGCATGGTTTATTTTATACTTTTGCATTAAATTATTAAAGGCATGCGACTTGAACTGTACTCCATTATCAGAGACTACCGTTTCGGGAACACCAAAACAATGAAACAGGTCCTCTTCCAAAAATTGTATAATGGCGTCTGCAGTATATTTTTTTACGGCTTTCAGAAAAGGAAATTTCGTAAAGTGTGCGAGTACAATAAAAATTCCTACATTACCAGCCTTGGATCTCGGATACGGACCGAGAAAGTTAACATAAAGTTTTTGAAAGAACCGATTACTTTCTCTGCCAATAGTAATACCTTCGCACTCTTTCTAAGTTTTTGTTGATTCCCCCATGAGCGGAAAGTGTCATGAGTCATTTTTAATGCTATAGAAGCCATAATTTCCAAACTAAATCATCGGCAACTTTATCTCCTTTTGCGTGCTCAGCTTGCCTATAGATAAAACCATCCACTATTTTGACGTCAGGTAGCTGATTTTGGTTTTTCTCTATTTTTGTCCGCAAATCCTGATCGATTGAAAACAAGGCGATTGCAGGTCTATAAAGGTGGAGACGTCGATGGCCGATAAGTCGTCAGCGTAAGTTCTTGATAACGCGTCGGGCACAATATTTTTGGATCCTGTACGATGTTGAATCGAAAAGGTATACCCCTGCAGCTTCAACGCCCATCGTGCCAATTGGCTGCTTAGGTCTGTTTGGGCCATCAGTCATTTTAAGGACGCGTGATCAGTAATCACAGTAAAAGACTGACCCTCAACATATGCACGGAATTTTTTATACATACTATTGAAATTGACATCTTTGAAATTGATTAAGTTTTCGTGACATATAGGCAATGGGAATCTCATCGCCCTGTTTATTTATTTGCATAAGGACTCCTCCAACACCGTTGTGACTCACGTCACAGTGAATATAAAATGCGGCCTCGAAATCTGGTGTATGCAATACAGGAGCTTTGCACATCGCTCTTTTCAGAGATTGAAAGGCATTTTCAGCTTGTTCCGACCATTCGCAACGACGTTTGTGCTTGAGGGCATCGGTGAGCGGTGATGCTACCATCCAGTCATACCCAGAAAACGGAGAAGCTGTTTTAATGAGCGGGGCGCTGGATAGTTATTTATTGCCATCTTATTGCCTTCGGAAGACGGCTGAGTATCCCGTCGATTAGCGGCATGGGATATGCGTCTTTTCGTGTTACTTCATTGACGTTACGACTATCAATACAAAGTCTGACTTTGCCGGTCTTGCGCACAAGCACTGGCGACGACCAGGCACTGTATGGCTCCTCAATTAGACCTAGTGCAATCATGCGATCGAGTTCATCGAACATTAACTTTTCGATCGCTGGAGAGACGGCATAGTGTCTTTGTTTAATTGGCTTTGAATCGCCAACATCAATCACATGCTCAAGAAGGTTTGTCTTTCCTAAGCCATTTTTCGTGAAAGATGGAAAGCACTGAATAGTCTTATTCAAAATTATTTGTTGCGATTCCGTCAATGGTCGATATGCACCCATATCTGGACCTTCGAGGCTGGCCAAATTGGCAGTATTTGTCAAGACGGACGGCAGTAAATCCAATTCGGCCCAAAAAATTAATACCTAAATAAAGATGCTGAACTTACGATGGGACTAGATAGAATGTCAACGTCTTGGTATTTCCTCTATACTGTACTTCGGTACGTAATTTTCCGACAACCCTCTGTGTGTTACCATCTGCAGTTCGTATAGTGGAGCACATGAGTTTGTGAGGTATTCGATCTTGTAATATGTTTTTAGCAAAGCTCCCACCAATGCAACTAACGGACGCACCAGTATCCAATAAAATAGATACATATCTGCCTAATATTAACACCTCTGCGTCCGGCCGAATATCGTGGCCTACTATAGCGGATAGCAGGTATTTATTCTCGAGTTTTCGGTGTTTATGATAGACATTTCTCCGAAACTTGGAGCGTGCCATTCTCTTACTATGGGGGCTGACGACTTGATTATTAGTATTTTGAAGACGATTGTGTAAAGGTACCTCTGGTAAGTCTGTAAAGTTCGGTAGATATATATTAGAAGCACTAGAAGCTTCTAATCTGTGTTGGTCGCTTTCGATACTAATAGTCTGCATGCACTTTTCGGCGGTGCACGAAGCAAAGAGTCGTAGCCACTGCTGCCACAATTCCAACAGGTCAGACTTATGGCTGCTACATCTTTATCGCTTGTAACTGATTCATTATCAGAATTGGTATCAACCTCGTGTACAAGTCGGTGTGCTGGCCTTGGAGCAGGTCGTGGTTTCGCCACTTGAGGTATTGTCTGGAAAAACACTTCTCGCTTCCTAACAACGCTTCTCAACTTAGTTATGCTTTCGATCTTTTCATATAAAAGCTCGTGTTGGATTTCCGGTAATAGATTTGATTTAATAGAGGCCAATAAATATCCTTTCGGCAAGGGCTCAGATAATTTATCTGCTATTGCAACAACAGCTTCGTAAAACTCATCGAAGGTTTCGTTGGCCTTTTGCTTGCGACGGTCTATTGGAGCTCGAATGTTTACATCTGTACGCTCTTCCCTGAACTGAACTCGTAAGGCGTTTTTCAATTCTTTCCATTTTATTTCATGTACACTTTTGTGATAGCGCCAAAACCACTCGGTTGCGCTTCCCTCAAACAAATTACTAACATAGCGTGCTAATAGTTCGTAATTTCCGTCTAATGTTCGGATGGTTATTGCGTCTACGCGATATGTAAAGTCTTCAACAAATATGCCATACCCAGTGAAAAGAATGATTGCAGCTGGTCGATAAAAGTTGAGCTCTGTGATCAATATCTTTAAGACAAATGTAGCACTGAACCTCACCAGCTAAGTTTTCACAACTGCGGACTACGAACATGACCAATTTGCCACTGTTTCTTAAAAGCAGTTATATTTTACATTCGTAATTAAGCTTAAAAATAATATCAAAATAAACATTTTTTTTTGTTTTTTTTCCGTTGTTTACTCAGGTTTCACATAAGCTCGGTTCACGCTTTGGCACAACAAGACGATAAAAACAACAACTGTTTAAAGTTATCGTACGCATGCTCATTTGGCTGTTAGAAAAAAACTTATTTTGGATCGTGAACCTGCCAAGTAATACCCTGATTAAACAGAACAATTGTAAATTATAATGGGGTGCTCCAGCTTACCATTTAGCAGATCCAGCGACGAAAGTACTTTCGGCGGTGTCCATACGAGTGGTATTTATAAATATGTATTAAGGGAGGGTTTATTTTTCTGACGCATTGCTTAAGATGAATTAAAGTTTTAAAATTTTCATTTGCCGACAAAAATCACTTTGCTTTTCACTTATTGTTAACTCGGCAACTTTTCGCTTTAGCACATTATACCCAACGCAAAAATAAACAATAAAAAAAAATTAAAGGGAATATTATAGAAAGCAAAACGAAAAAAAATATGTAACTTCTTAGTCGCCAGGTTGGCCGCTCGGTAATTAACTATTATGGCTTATTCAATTAAATTATTCGAGCATAACAAACTTGTTAAATCAAAAATATTTTTCACGGTGGGTTATGGATCGGACTATTACAAACGGCGGCACTTTCGTTTGCTAACTTATAACATTTTTTTTTTCTTTTTTGTGTGCGTCGATCCGTGCTTGTTCAAAACATGCCGAACACTACTGTGTCAGGTGGCGATGATCTGCCAGGCTCCCTGTGCCCGTAATTCCGATTCTGCTCGATTATTTCAGAGAGTGAGAAACTTAGCTTAGGAGTTTCTGCATAAGTGATAATCTGTGTACAACAGAAAATGATAATTAGAAAAAAAACATACACAGCGCAAAAGCAATGAGCGGCTGGTCCGCAAGAGGAAAGAAATATTTACCCTTTTGGGATTGGCACCAAAATTAAAACATGGAAAGGTTGTTCCGTCCAATGGGAGTTCTGTGGAACAATGCCATTAAGCATGAATTTCTTTTCTGTAGTATTTAAACTTACAGCCTTGTATTTTTAAATTTAGCACAAAAAAAATCATAGAAAAATGTGCTTGCAGGTTAGGCTAAGCTTTACGCAAAATTATTAAATGCGACTGCTCTGGTTGACAATCACTGGTAGAAAGGTCAAGTCTGTCAAAAATTCGCAGACACGCATTTTTCTTGTAGATCGAACACAAGTCTGCAATTTCCAAGTGTAATCGAGTAGTTTTATATTTCAGCTAACATTTGAAATAAATATAAATATATATATATATTATTATATATATTATATTATTTTATATTTATATTTTATTTTTGCTGTCATTTTCTGCGTAGGTAGGCAAACTACAATAACTTACAAAAATACTACTAAAACTAAAAGAAATCTACTAATTAGTAAGTGTCAAACCAATTGTTAGTCACAACTGCATTACGAAAATTCCATTGCCTACTTTTTGGCCCACAAAAAAAATATTCAACTAATTATTGTTAACAAGCGCCTTTACAATGAGTACCCGTTATCTTTTTTGGACGCTGTATAATAGAAACTTGGTTAACCCCAGTATTTTAGTAACTAGGATTTAGCAGAAATACCAATTGGATTATATGAATCTGTGACTAAGCCATTTAGGCTTATAAACGCACCAGCCATTGAAAGAGCTTTGTCATTTTTTTCCGCTCGCGCTTCTGTCATCCAGTGTATAAAGCGAATATTGCTTTCAACAAAATTTTTTTTCTTGACCCAATGGGACTTAGTGACAATAGTGGGTTGGCTTACTCTGATCGGAGTACACCCTGGCGTCATCGGCTGTGATTTGTCGGCATGAGGGGGTGTTGAAGAACAAATTTCCGCCGGGCAAGATGTTCCATTGTTATAATTATTTTTCATCGAAATCACGCACTGTGGTTAGGTTAGATAAGTAAAGAACAGCGTAAGTATAGAACAGCGGCTATGTACATCCGGAATATTTAACATCGATGCACTGGTTTAAACATTCGCCCAGCCCTTCATGATCCCAAAACTGGCCAATTAAAATATATTACCAGGACCCCTAAAACAAGTCTTGGTTTGGCTAGATCGATATTCAAACTGGTATAAATAAAAACTAGTAAATCAATTAAATAAATTAATAAACACTGTCACAATCAAATCTAAATATGAGCATACATATTTGCAAAAAGTATAATATAAATGGATTAAATACTCGGTTGTTACTTGCACTCAAAATCAATATAATTGTTGCGAATATTAAAAGCCATTAAATTTAGTAAACGGCAAGCTGTTACTCTATATTAGAACGTTTGGACGCTCAGGTAAGTTATCTATGCACGCGTGAATGAGTTTTACTCGCTTATGTTAATATTTTAATGTGAAACTAATATCAGTGTCACATCGAGTCATAAACAGAAGGAGATGAAGTCAGTATGACCTTAATTATCGTTTTCAATTGGCGTGTCGAGGTATAGATACACCATTTTATACCCTGAACCCATTGAAAATGGGTAAAAGGGTTTTTGTGCAAATGCATGTAACAGGTAGAAGTAAGCATCTCCGACCCCCTAAAATACATATATATTCTTTATCAGCATCAAACGCCGAGACAATCTAGCCATGTCAATCTGTTTGTCAGTCTGTCTGTCCGTCCGTCCGTCTATCCCTCTGTATGTCCGTCTGTCCGTCCGTCTGTCCGTCCGTCTGTCCGTATGTATAAATGCAAGGATATCGTTTCCAAGTAATCGATAAAAATCGATATCGACATTCTGTTTTTTGAGCACATTGGGTAAATAAAAAGCTAGCCACCAAACATGATATGTTGCTTCTAGAATATTATACATATGTCAAGTATCTTTCATTTTATACCTATCGCCACCTCCCCGCTACCACCCCAGAGCAATAAATCAACTTTTATTGCCAACCAATTTAATCCACAATTTAAATGCAATTGATATTTTCAGAATACACAAATATTCTATGGTACGATAAGATATACTGTAGAAAATTTCATAAAGATCGGTTAAGAAGAAACGCAACTGCGCAGTTAGATGGGGCAGTAGCTTTAAGAATTTCCGTATACATGTACACACACACGTTCTGCTTCGCATTCTAAAAGCATGGTAAATGCTTCTATAATTCTATTTATTTCCTTTTTTTATCGAGCCCTACCGGGAAAAGTTTTTATACCCTGAAACCATTAAGAATGGGTATAAGGGTATATTGTATTTGTGCAAAATCCAAATGTGTGTAACAGGCAGAAGGAAGCATCTCCGACCCCATAATGTGTATATATTCTTGTTCAGCATAAATAGCCGAGTTGATCTAGCCATGTCCGTTTGTCTGTCCGTCCGTCTGTCAGTCCGCCCGACCGCCCGTCCGTCCGTCCATCCGTCCCTTCGTATGTATGAACGCAAGGATCTCAGAACCTATAAGAAGAGAGTTGAAATTGTAGATGTAGATGCTCCTAGTTCCCGCGCAAGATCGAGTTTGTTTCTGATAATCGATAACTTACTCCGTTTCCACGCAATCGGTAACATTCGATATCGATATAATGTTTTTTTGCGCAATTATGGTAAATAATAAGAGCTAGAATCACCAAACTTGACATATAGCTTCTAAAATAGAATATATATAATATATAAATAGAATATATATATGCATGTTGGAAGAAGAGGGTTCAGGGTATCCCCTAGTCGGGAGCTCCCGACTAGAACATCTTACTTGTTCTTATACCCTTGCAGAGGGTATTATAATTTTGTCGTGAAATGCGTAACGCATAGAAGGAGACATATCCGACTCCATAAAGTATATAAACTTAATCAGCATCAACAGCCGCGTCGATTGAGCCATGTCCGTGTGTCCGTCTGTCTGTTTCTATGAGATCTAGTCTCTTAGTTTTAAAGCTCTTAATGAAATTTTGCAGAAGTCCCTATTTCTGTTGCACGCAGCACATATGTCAAAACCAGCTAGATCAGACCACTATATCATATAGCTGCCATAGGAACGATCGGTCGAAAACCCATTGAAAATGGTTAAAAAGGCTATATTGTATTTGTGTAAAATGCAAATGTATGTAACAGGCTGAAGAAAGCATCCGACCCCATAAAGTATATATATTCTTGATCAGCATCAATAGCCGAGTCGATCTAGCCATGTCCGTGTTTCTGTCTGCCCGTCTCTCTGTCTGCCCGTCCGTCTGTCCGTATGTATAAACGCAAGGATCGCAGAACCTATAAGAGCTAGAGACTTGAAATTTTAGATGTAGGTGCTCCTAGTGCCTGCGCAGATCGAGTTTGTCTCCGATAATCGATAACTTACTCAGTTTCCAGCCAATCGATAAAAATCGATATCGATATCCTGTGTTTTGGGCAATCTTGTTAAATAATAAGAGCTGGACTCCCCAAACATGATATGTTGCTGCTAGAATATTATATATATGTCAAGTATATATATTCTTGATCAGCATCAATTGCCGAGTCGATAGAGCCATGTCCATCTGTCCGTCTGTCTGTTTCTATGCGAACTAGTCTCCCAGTTTTGAAGCTCTCTTAATGAAACTTTGCAAAACTACCTCTCTCTGTTGTACGGACATATGTGAAAACCAGCTGGATCGGACCACTATATCATATTATTATTATATAAGGGTATATTGTATTTGTGCGAAAGCCAAATGTTTGTAACATGCAGAAGGAAGCATCTCCGACCCCATAAAGTATATATATTTTTGATCAGCATAAATAGCCGAGTCGATCTAGCCATGTCCGTCTGTCTGTCCGTCCGTCCATCCGTCCCTCCGTATGTATGAACGCAAGGATCTCAGAACCTATAAAGCTAGAGACCTGAAATTTTAGATGTAGATGCATCTAGTTCCCGCACAGATCGAGTTTGTTTCCGATAATAGATAACTTGCGCCGTTTCCAACCAATCGATAAAAATCGATATCGATATCCTAGTTTTGGGCAATTTTGTTAAATAATAAGAGCTAGACTCCCCAAACATGATATGTTGCTGCTAGAATATTACATATATTTCAAGTATATATATTTTTGATCAGCATCAATTTATGCGCACTAGTCTCCCAGTTTTAAAGCTTTCTTAATGAAACTTTGCAGAAGTCCCTCTCTCTGCTGCACGCAGCACATATGTGAAAACCAGCTGGATCGGACCACTGTATCATATAGCTGCCATAGAACCGATTGGTTGAAAATTAAGTTTTTGTATGAAAAAACATTTTGTTTATCAAGATATCTTGACCAAACTCGGCATTTATTAGTTTTACTATACTCCTATTACATGGACAAAAATTTATATGGATCGGACCACTATATAATAAAGCTGCCATAGGAACGATCGGTCGAAAATTAGTTGATGTATGAAAAAACATTTTGTTCTTCAAGATATCTTAACCAAACTCGACATTTATTAGTTTTACTATGATCTTCATATAAATGCAAAATCCTATTAAGATCGGAACACTATATCATATAGCTGCCATAGGAACGATCGGTCGAAAATTAAGTTGTGTTTTCAAGTAACATTAAAAAAATCTTAATTTGCTATATTAATAAAGAAAATACAATAAATAGGAAAAATGAAAGTAAGAAGATTGTTAATAAACTAAAGCAATGTAAGTTAGATAAAGAGTGTTAAGTAGATAGGACAGAGAGAAAAGTAATGGGAAATCACCGACTCGGTGGGGGAAAATTTTTCAGCCTGTCCGGCAAGCTATGCCCCTGCTCATAGCTGGGAATGGTCAGCGACTTCCCGAAGGTATCCTGAAAGCAACGATTTTATTAGGGGTAGAGACAGTTCGGTAGAGAAAATGTGATGCAAACTATTATAATTTTTACATAGCACGAAAAGGATTGTGCATAGCGTAGTCTGTTGTGCACGTAGATAGTAAAAAGGGGCGATAATTTATGGTTGGTCTAGCCGGAACAGAGAATTGAAGACGCCCTAGCAGAAAAGGAGGATCTATGTCGCCAATAATCACCTTATGTAGAAGGACAACACCAAGAATTGTCCTACGGTTGGTTAACGACGGAAGGTTGAGAAGAAGCAGTCTGCTGGAGTAGGACGGCAACCGAAGATTAGGGTCCCAATTTAAACCTCGTAAGGCAAAAAGCAGAAATTGCTTCTGAACAGATTCAATACGATCCTGGCTGTTGTTATACTGTGGAGACCAGATGCATGAGCAGTATTCAAGGATAGGGCGAACAAGAGAGATGTACAGAAGTTTTGTTATAAAAGGATCGTTAAACTCTTTAGACCATCGTTTAATGAATCCAAGTACACCTTTTGCCTCATTAACGATGGTATCTATGTGAAGATTGAAACAGAGTTTAGAATCAAAAATTACGCCTAGATCCTTAACTGTTAGTATACGTTGCAAAGGGATATTGTCGATTGTATAACTGACAAGATAAGGTGTAGTACGATTAAAAGTCACAAACATACACTTTGAACAGTTTAGATGCAATTGATTGGCCGAACACCATAGTTGCATAGCGTTCAAATCGTCTTGTAGACGAGAATGATGTAGGGGATTAGTGTATGATAGAAAAAGTTTGACATCGTCCGCATACATGAGTACACGGGCATGTGATATAACAGAGGGGAGATCATTTATAAAATGGGTAAAGAGTAAAGGTCCAAGATGACTACCTTGAGGAACACCAGAAGTAACGTGAACCCGTTTAGAGGTAGTCAGCCTCAGCATTACTCTTTGGGTCCTACCTTTTAAAAAAGTAAAATGTCATGGTGCACAGAGTCAAACGCCTTACTGAAGTCAGTGTAAATGACATCAGTTTGCATTTTCGAAACTCAAGCCGATTGGTCGTAGTTGACCGATTCTTTACGAAACCATGTTGAACAGGGGAAACAACTGATTTGCAGAAATGCTGCAAATTCGAAGTGATTATTTTTTCAAATAATTTAGGAATAGCGGACAGTTTTGCAATGCCCCTGTAATTTCGTATATCAGACTTCCCACCTTTCTTGTGAAGAGGAATGATTTAAGATTCTTTCCAAAGAGATGGAAAGACAGAAGTTTCAAGGGATAGATTAAAAAGCTTTAGCAATGGATAAAGAAGGGAAGAACTACACTCCTTGAGTAGACAACTAGGAATATTGTCCGGCCCAGGAGAGTAAGAAGACTTTAAAGAGTTTATAGCTAATAGGAGAGAGGAGTGTGAAATAATTAGAGGAGGTATATGACTTGCGGAAGAAATAGTATAAGGGTAAGCATTAGTATTAGGACAGACTGAAGAGTAAGTTGATTGGAAAAAATTATCAAAGAGGTTAGCAGAATCAGTGTCATTGCTAGCTTTATCCAAGCCAAGAAAAAAAGAAGATGGCAAACTTGAAGATTTACGCTTCAAGTTTACAAAATTATAAAACTGTCTCGGATTTCGGGCAAATTGCCTTTTACAACGTGTTAGATAATTCTCATAGCATTGAGAATTAAGAAGAAAGAAGTTCGACTTGGCTATGGACTATTTAGCCAAGTCTGTACACGAACCAGACTTTTTAAACTTTTTAAAATATTTGGATTTTACATATTTTAGATGTGATAATCTGGTAGTAAACCAGGGTGGTTTTGAAAAAGTAGTCGAAGGAATTGACTTAGGAATACACACATCTAAGAGGGAGATTAGGGTGATGTAAAAAAAAATTAATGGCTGTATTCATATCAACTGAGTCAAATAAGAAAGACCAATCGGTTGAATAAATAAGCTGATTCAGCAAAGAATAATTTCCTTTCCGAAAGCAATAGCGGGGCTTATTGGCTGATGAGCACGAAATGAAAGGATTACAATTTAGCATTGCAATCTCTAAAGTTGGATGATAGACATCCTCAGGAAGAGATAAAGGAGGGGACCTAGACACATTAGAAATAAGGTAGTCGTTAACAAATACAAGGTCAAGTGTTCTAATCAAATGATTAGAAATTGAATTGATTTGAAACAACGAAAGATCAAGCATGCAGTCTATAAAATCGTGCTGTGCTGAGGGCACTAGATAATTTTTGGCAGTAAATAATGACCAAGAGATGTTGGGCAAATTAAAATCACCCAACACCATAAATAGGTCACTATCACGCACGTGTGAAGAAACTTCTTTAATACAAGTAATATGTTTCATATAAACTTGAATATCAGAAGAAGGTGGGACATAAGAGCATGTTACATAGACATTCCGTGTAGGAAAAGATACCTTAACTGAGACAATCTCAGCGTCAGTAGGCGTACTAAAACAGAAAAGTTCAGAATGGAGAGTGGCTTTAACGGCAATTAACACCCCACCACCTCGAGTCGGCCGATCATTTCTATACAAAATAAAGTTATTTGATAAAATCTCAAAATCAGATATGGTTGAGTTCAACCATGTTTCTGAAAATGCTATTATATCCGAATTGAACGAAGTGCTGGCCATGAAAAGATTTTTAAGTTTTGAAATAAGACCTCTAACATTCTGATAATGAATAAAGATTTGGTCAGAAGATGAAGCTAGTTTTTTGGGGCAGAAATGGTACCCTGTATTGAAGGGACTGGAAGGGTGACAGGCTGGTTACGCTTTTTAGGCTTGAACTCGTGAACAATCATGTGTGGAGGCCAAAATTTGGGATCACAAATGATTGGGAACATATCATGTGAAACATTTATTTTGAATGATGATATTTCACGAGGGGTGGAGAAATTAAATTTAGTTATTGACACGCTAGCAGAAGATTTGCTAGCAATATAGGCTGCCAATGACTCAGAAGTGGTGTCCGACGAAAGTCGAGACACAAAGACTTGCCTACGAGGGGCAACTACCGTTAAAGTAGGCGCTGGTGGGGCTGTAGGTAATACAGGGGTTGGTGGAGCTAGCGAGGCACAATGATTGTTTTTAACAATCTGGGCAAGATTGCGCGCAGGTCTACCTTTGCGGCCAGGAGCTGATGGGGCTGAGGCAGTTTGATTAATTGGGACGGGATCAGGTACGGGCTCTACTGGGACTAGTACAGGGGTTGAAACAGGGGTAATTGGATAGTCGCTTGGAGAAGGCGATAAAGACAACATTGGAGATACCTCCAAGTTGCTAGGAAGGGACAAGAAAGTAGTAGGTGTCTGAACAGACGTAGAGGGCAATTGCAAAAGTTGAGGCTCCAACCGGCGATTGGTTGGGGACTCAAATTTATATTTGCCAAGCAACTCGAAACTCGAGTCAAAATTACTCGAGAGCTGCTTAGCCACATTATTTAATTTTAAGAATTGACTTCTCACAGAATTATACATTCTAGAGAAATCAATTTGCTTGTCGATTCATTCTGGGCACGACCAACGCAAGCCACCACAGCCCTTCTTGGCAATAGCAGCGATCTTGTCGCAATCACGCCCAGTGAGACCTGCACATTTAGCATGCATCATATTCTCACACAGCCAGCAATTAACAAATTGCGGCAGTGCAGAATCATCAGCCTGCTTGAACGTGCACGGTTTCTTACAGCACAACATAATTATTTAATGCGTATGCAAATTGCGAGAGCACAGAGCAAAACGAAAACGGTGCACAAGATAGAGCAAGTAAATACACAAACAAATTCTTTGGAGCAAAAAGCAATAGAAAAAGTTTGCGAGAGCGCGATGCACAAGCAGAAAGTATGCAGCGAACACACGCACAAACAAGTGTATGCACAGAGGAGCACCAAAGCAAAAGAATCAAAACAGGCAATAACAACAACACGGAACTGATGCCGCGTTTTATAAAATGTAATAATTAACAGACTTACGCTGCACAACAGATAACACTTTGCACAGTTTATTAAAGCTTCTTCAATAAAGCACCGAAAAATGCAAAATTTTGAAATAAAAAGCAGGATAAAAGCGCAAAAATATATAAAAATCTTGGATCACAAGTAAAACACGTCAATCACTCTCAACTGAGAACTCTCTGTAAGTGTCTAAACTGTATCTCTGTATCTTGTCTAAACTGGGCATATATTAGTTTTACTATGCCTCTCATATAAATGCAAAATCCTATT
Source organism: Drosophila novamexicana (assembly GCF_003285875.2). Lineage (NCBI taxonomy): Eukaryota > Metazoa > Arthropoda > Insecta > Diptera > Drosophilidae > Drosophila > Drosophila novamexicana. The sequence continues at coordinate 19,737 of NW_020824957.1, read as the reverse complement.
AAGATTGGACCACTATATAATATAGCTGCCATAGGAACGATCGATCGAAAATTAAGTTTTTTTATAAAAAACAATTTGGTTTTTGAAGATATATTAACCAAACTCATTTGTTAATTTTACTATGCCTCTCATATATATGCTAAATCCAATCAAGATTGGAACACTATATAATATAGCTGCCTTAGGAGCGATCGGTCGAAAATTAAGTTGTTGTAAGAAAAAACATTTTGTTCTTCAAGATATCTTGACCAAACTCGGCATTTATTATTTTAAATTTACTCCTCTTATATTTGCAAAATACTATTAAGATCGGACCACTATATCATATAGCTGCCATAGGAACGATCGATCGAAAATTAAGATTTTGTATGAAAAAACAATTTTGTTTTTGAAGATTTATTGACCAAACTCGTCATTTGTTAGTTTTACTATGCCTCTTATATATATGCTAAGTCCCATCAAGATTGGAACACTATATAATATAACTGCTATAGGAACGTACGGTCGAAAATTAAGTTGGTGTAAGAAAAATCAATTTATTTTTCAAGATATCTTGACCAAACTCGGCATTTATTAATTTTAATTTACTCCTCATATATATGCAAAATCCTATTAAGATCAGACCACTACATCATAGGAACTGCCATAGGAACGATCGGTCGAAAATTAAGTTTTTGTATGAAAAAACATTTTGTTTATGAAGATATATTGACCGAACTCGGCATTTGTTAGTTTTACTATGCCTCTCATATATATGCAAAATCCTATCAAGGTTGGACCACTATATAATATAGCTTCCATAGGAACGATCGGTCGAAAATTAAGTTGTTGTAAGATAAAACATTTTGTTCTTCAAGATATCTTAACCAAACTCGACATTTATTAGTTTTACTCTGATCTTCATTTAAATGCAAAATCCTATTAAGATCGAAACACTATATCATATAGCTGCCATAGGAGCGATCGATCGAAAATTAAGTTTTTGTATGAAAAAACAATTTGGTTTTTGAAGATATATTAACCAAACTCGTCATTTGTTAGTTTTACTATGCCTCTCATATATATGCAAAATCTTATCAAGATTGGACCACTATATAATGTAGGTGCCATAGGAACGTACGGTCGAAAATTAAGTTGTTGTAAGAAAAAACATTTTATTTTTCAAGATATCTTGACCAAACTCGGCATTTATTAATTTTGCTTTACTCCTCATATATATGCAAAATCCTATTAAGATCGGACCACTACATCATAGGAACTGCCATAGGAACGATCGGTCGAAAATTCAGTTGTTGTAAGAAAAAACATTTTGTTTTTGAAGATATCTTGACCAAACTCGGCATTTATTATTTTTAATTTACTCCTCATATATATGCAAAATACTATTAAGATCGGACCACTATATCATATAGCTGCCATAGGAACGATCGATCGAAAATTAAGTTTTTTTATAAATAAACAATTTGGTTTTTGAAGATATATTAACCAAACTCGTCATTTGTTAGTTTTACTATGCCTCTCATATATATGCAAAATCCTATCAAGATTGGAACACTATATAATATAGCTGCCATAGGAACGTACGGTCAAATATTAAGCTGCTTTAAAAAAAACATTTTATTTTTCAAGATATCTTGACCAAAATCGGCATTTATTAATTTTGCTTTACTCCTCATATACATGCAAAATCCTATTAAGATCGGACCACTACATCATATAGCTGGCATAGGAACGATCGGTCGAAAATTAAGTTTTTGTATGAAAAAATTTTGTTTTTCAAAATATCTTGACCAAACTCAGCATAAATTAGTTTTACTATACTCTTCATATATAGGCAATATCCTATTAAGATCGGACCACTGTATCATATAGCTGCCATAGGAACGATCGGTCTAAAATTAAGTTGTATGAAAAAACATTTTGTTTCTCAAGGTATCTTGACCAAGCTCGGCATTTATTAGTTTTACTATACTCTACATATATAGGCAATATCCTATTAAGAGCGGACCACTGTATCATATAGCTGCCATAGGAACGATTGGTCTAAAATTAAGTTGTTGTATGAAAAAACATTTTGCCTCTCAAGATATCTTGACCAAACTCGGCATTTATTAGTTTTACTATACTCCTTGTATACAGGCAAAATCCTATTAAAAATTAAATTGTGGTATGAAAAACATTTTGTTTCTCAAGATATGTTGACCAAACTCGGCATTTATTAGTTTTACTATACTCCTTATATATAGGAAAAATCCTATTAAGATCGGACCACTGTATCATATAGCTGTCATAGGATCGATCGGTCGAAAATTAAGTTTTTGTATTAAAAAACATTTTGTTTATGAAGATATATTGACCAATCTCGTCATTTGTTAGTTTTACTATGCCTCTCATATTTATGCAAAATCCTATAAAGATTGGACCACTTTATAATATAGCTGCCATAGGAACGATCGGTTGAAAATTAAGTTGCTGTACGAAAAAACATTTTGTTTTTCAAGATATCTTGACCAAACTCGGCATTTACTATTTTCCCGGTACTTCTTAGATACGAGCAAAGCACTATCAGCATTATGAAAAGGTTGGGTATGCAAGGGTGTTATACATGCAGCGTGCCGAAGATAGTCCTTCTTTCTCGTTTTTTTTTTTTAATTTCATATTTTTTATTTTTATACCCTGAGTCCATTAAAAATGGGTATAAGGGTATATTGTATATGTGCGAAAGCCAAATGTATGTAACAGGCAAAAGGAAGCATCTCCGACCCCATAAAGTATATATTTTCTTGATCAGCATCAATAGCCGTGTCGATGTAGCCATGTCCGTCTTTCTGTCTGTCCGTCCGTCCGTGTGTCCGTGTGTATAAACGCAAGGATCGTATAACCTATAAGAGCTAGAGACTTGAAATTCTAGATGTAGGTGCTCCTACTGCCTGCGCAGATCGAGTTTGTTTCCGATAATCGATAACTTACTCCGTTTCCAACCAATCGATAAAAATCGATATCGATATCCTGTGTTTTGGGCAATTTTGTTAAATAATAAGAGCTAGATTCCCCAAACATGATATGCGGCTGCTAGAATATTATATATATGTCAAGTATATATATTCTTGATCGAGTCGATAGAGCCATGTCCGTCTGTCCTTCTGTCTGTTTCTATGCGAACTAGTCTCCCAGTTTTGAAGCTATCTAAATGAAACTTTGCAGAAGTCCCTCTGTATGTTGCACGCAGCCCATATGTGAAAACCAGCTGGATCGGACCACTGTATCATATAGCATAGGACCAACCGGTCAATATTAAGTTTTTGTATGAAAAAAACATTTTGTTTTTCAAGATATCTTGACCAAACTCGGCATTTATTAATTTTACTAAGCTCCTTATATATATGCAAAATCCAATTAAGATTGGACCACTATATTATATAGCTGCCATAGGAATGATCGGTTGAAATTTAAGTTGTTGTAAGAAAAAACATTTTGTTTTTGAAGGTATCTTGACCAAACTCGGCATTCATTAGTTTTACTATACTCTACATATATAGGCAATATCCTATTGAGATCGGACCACTGTATCATATAGCTGCCATAGGAACGATTGGTCTAAAATTAAGTTGTTGTATGAATAAACATTTTGCTTCTCAAGATATCTTGACCAAACTCGGCATTTATTAGTTTTACTATACTCCTTATATATAGGCAAAATCCTATTAAAAATTAAATTGTTGTATGAAAAACATTTTGTTTTTCAAGATATCTTGACCAAACTCAGCATTAATTAGTTTTACTATACTCTACATATATAGGCAATATCCTATTAAGATCGGACCACTGTATCATATAGCTGCTATAGGAACGATCGGTCTAAAATTAAGTTGTTGTATGATAAAACATTTTGTTTCTCAAGATATGTTGACCAAACTCGGCATTTATTAGTTTTACTATACTCCTTATATATAGGAAAAATCCTATTAAGATCGGACCACTGTATCATATAGCTGTCATAGGATCGATCGGTCGAAAATTAAGTTGTTGTATGAAAAAATTTTGTTTTTCAAAATATTTTTACCAAACTCAGCATTAATTAGTTTTGCTATACTCCTCATATATAGACAAAATCCTATTAAGATTGGACCACTATATCATATAGCTGTCATAGGAACGATCGGTCGAAAATTAAGTTTTTGTATTAAAAAACATTTTGTTTATGAAGATATATTGACCAATCTCGTCATTTGTTAGTTTTACTATGCCTCTCATATTTATGCAAAATCCTATAAAGATTGGACCACTTTATAATATAGCTGCCATAGGAACGATCGGTTGAAAATTAAGTTGCTGTACGAAAAAACATTTTGTTTTTCAAGATATCTTGACCAAACTCGGCATTTACTATTTTCCCGGTACTTCTTAGATACGAGCAAAGCACTATCAGCATTATGAAAAGGTTGGGTATGCAAGGGTGTTATACATGCAGCGTGCCGAAGATAGTCCTTCTTTCTCGTTTTTTTTTTTTAATTTCATATTTTTTATTTTTATACCCTGAGTCCATGAAAAATGGGACATTTGTGCGAAAGCCAAATGTATGTAACAGGCAAAAGGAAGCATCTCCGACCCCATAAAGTATATATTTTCTTGATCAGCATCAATAGCCGTGTCGATGTAGCCATGTCCGTCTTTCTATCTGTCCGTCCGTCCGTGTGTCCGTGTGTATAAACGCAAGGATCGCATAACCTATAAGAGCTAGAGACTTGAAATTCTAGATGTAGGTGCTCCTACTGCCTGCGCAGATCGAGTTTGTTTCCGATAATCGATAACTTACTCCGTTTCCAACCAATCGATAAAAATCGATATCGATATCCTGTGTTTTGGGCAATTTTGTTAAATAATAAGAGCTAGATTCCCCAAACATGATATGCGGCTGCTAGAATATTATATATATGTCAAGTATACATATTCTTGATCAGCATCAATTGCCGAGTCGATAGAGCCATGTCCGTCTTTCCGTCTGTCTGTTTCTATGCGAACTAGTCTCCCAGTTTTGAAGCTATCTTAATGAAACTTTGCAGAAGTCCCTCTGTCTGTTGCACGCAGCACATATGTGAAAACCAGCTGGATCGGACCACTATATCATATAGCTATATATCGGTCGAAAATTAAGTTTTTGTATGAAAAAACATTTTGTTTTTCATGAAAAAACATTTTGTTCGAGATATCCAAACTAGGCATTTATTAATTTTACTATGCCTTTCATATATATGCAAAATCCTATTAAGATTGGACCACTATATAATATGGCTGCCATAGGAACGATCGGTCGAAAATTAAGTTGTTGTAAGAAAAATCATTTTGTTTTTCAAGATATATTGACCAAACTCGACATTTATTATTTTTACTTTACTCCTCATATATATGCAAAATCCTATTAAGATCGGACCACTATATCATATAGCTGCTATAGGAACGATCTGGTGAAAATTAAGTTGTAAGAAAAAACATTTTGTTTTTCAAGATATATTGACCAAACTCGTCATTTATTAGTTTTACTATGCCTCTCATGTATATACAAAATCCTATTAAGATTGGACCACTTAGCTGCCATAGAAACGATCGGTTAAAAATTAAGTTGATGTATGAAGAAACATTTTTTTTTTCAAGATATCTTGACCAAACAAAATCATATTAAGATCGGACCACTATATCATATAGCTGCCATAGAAACGATCGGTCGAAAATTAAGCTGATGTATGAAAAAGCATTTTGTTTCTCAAGATATATTGAGCAAACTCAGCACTTATTAGTTTTACTATACTCCTTATATATAGGCAAAATCCTATTAAGATCGGACCACTGTATCATATAGCTGCCATAGGATCGATCGGTCGAAAAAAAAGTTTTTGTATGAAAAACATTTTGTTTTTCAAGAAATCTTGACCAAATTCGGCATTTATTAGTTTTACTATACTCCTAATATATAGGCAAAATCCTATTAAGATCGGACCACTGTATCATATAGCTGCCATAGTATCGATCGGTCGAAAATTAAGTTTTTGTATGAAAAAATTTTGTTTTTCAAGAAATCTTGACCAAACAAAATCATATTTAGATCGGAGCACTATATCATATAGCTTCCATAGGAACGATCGGTCGAAAATTAAGTTTTTCTATGAAAAACATTTTGTTTTTCAAGATATCTTGACCAAATTCGGCATTTATTAGTTTTACTATACTCCTTATATATAGGCAAAATCCTATTAAGATCGGACCACTGTATCATATAGGTGCCATAGTATCGATCGGTCGAAAATTAAGTTTTTGTATGAAAAACATTTTGTTTTTCAAGAAATCTTGACCAAACAAAATCATATTAATATCGGAGCACTATATCATATAGCTTCCATAGGAACGATCGGTCGAAAATTAATTTTTTGTATGAAAAAACACTTTGTGTCTCAAGATATCTTGACCAAACTCGGCATTTATTAGTTTTACTATACTCCTTATGTATAGGCAAAATCCTATTAAGATCGGACCACTGTATCATATAGCTGCCATAGCATCGATTGTTTGAAAATTAAGTTTTTGAATGAAAAACATTTTGTTTTTCAAGAAATCTTGACCAAACTCAGCATTAATTAGTTTTCATATACTCCTCATATATGGGCAAAATCCTATTAAGATCGGACTACTATATCATATAGCTGCCATAGGAACGATCGGACAAAATTTAAGTTGTATGAAAAAAACATTTTGTTTATCAAGATATCTTGACCAATCTTGGCAATTATTAGTTTTACTAAGCTCCTCATATATATGCAAAAGCCTACTGAGATTGGACCACTATATAATATGGCTGCCATAAGAACGATCGGTCGAAAATTAAGTTGTTGTAAGAAAAGTCATTTTGTTTTTCAAGATATCTTGACCAAACTAGGCATTTATTAGTTTTACAATGCCTCTCATATATATGCAAAATCCTATTAAGATTGGACCACTATATTATATAGCTGCCATAGAAACGATCGGTCGCAATATAAGTTGTATGAAAAAACATTTTGTTTTTCAACATATCTTGACCAAACTCGGCATTTATTAGTTTTACTTTACTTCTCATATATATGCAAAATCCTATTAAGATCGGAACACTACATCATATAGCTGCCAAAAGAACGACCGGTTTAAAATTAAGTTTTTGTATGAAAAAACATTTTGTTCAAGATATCTTGACCAAACAAAATCATATTAAGATCGGAGCACTATATCATATAGCTTCCATAGGAACGATCGGTCGAAAATTAATTTTTTGTATGAAAAAACATTTTGTTTCTCAAGATATCTTGACCAAACTCGGCATTTATTAGTTTTACTATACTCCTTATATATAGCCAAAATCCTATTAAGATCGGACCACTGTATCATATAGCTGCCATAGCATCGATCGGACGAAAATTAAGTTGTATGAAAAAAACATTTTGTTTATCAAGATATCTTGACCAATCTCGGCAATTATTAGTTTTACTAAGCTCCTCATATATATGCAAAATCCTATTAAGATCGGACCACTGTATCATATAGCTGCCATAGCATCGATCGGACGAAAATTAAGTTGTATGAAAAAAACATTTTGTTTATCAAGATATCTTGACCAAACTCGGAATTTGTTAGTTTTACTAGGCTCCTCATATATACGCGAAATCCTATTAAGATCGGTACACTATATATTATAGCTGCCAGAGGAACGATCGGTGAAAAATTAAGTTTTTGTATAAAAAACATATTGTTTTTCAAGATATCTCAACCAATCTCGGCAATTATTATTTATACTAAGCTTCTCATATATATGCAAAATCCTATGAAGATCGGAACACTACATCATATAGCTGCCAAAAGAACGACCGGTTTAAAATTAAGTTTTTGTATGAAAAAACATTTTGTTCAAGATATCTTGACCAAACAAAATCATATTAAGATCGGAGCACTATATCATATAGCTTCCATAGGAACGATCGGTCGAAAATTAATTTTTTGTATGAAAAAACATTTTGTTTCTCAAGATATCTTGACCAAACTCGGCATTTATTAGTTTTACTATACTCCTTATATATAGCCAAAATCCTATTAAGATCGGACCACTGTATCATATAGCTGCCATAGCATCGATCGGACGAAAATTAAGTTGTATGAAAAAAACATTTTGTTTATCAAGATATCTTGACCAATCTCGGCAATGATTACTTTTACTAAGCTCCTCATATATATGCAAAATCCTATTAAGATCGGACCTCTATATCATATAGCTGTCATAGGAACGATCGGTCGAAAATTCACGTTTTGTATGAAAAAACATTTTGTTTTTAAGATATCTTGACCAAACTCGGAATTTGTTAGTTTTACTAGGCTCCTCATATATACGCGAAATCCTATTAAGATCGGTACACTATATATTATAGCTGCCAGAGGAACGATCGGTGAAAAATTAAGTTTTTGTATAAAAAACATATTGTTTTTCAAGATATCTCAACCAATCTCGGCAATTATTATTTATACTAAGCTTCTCATATATATGCAAAATCCTATTAAGATCGGTACACTATATCATATAGCTGCCAGAGGAACGATCGGTCAAAAATAAAGTTTTTGTATGAAAAAACATTTTGTTTTTCAAGATATCTCGACCAAACTCGGCAATTATTATTTATAGTAAGCTCCTCATATATATGCAAATTCCTATTAATATCGGACCACTATATCATATAGCTGCCATAGGAACGATCGGTCGAAAATTAAGTTTTTGAATGAAAAAACATTTTGATTTAAGACATCTTGACCAAACTCTTCATTTATTAGTTTTACTATTCTCCTCATATATAGGCAAAATCCCATTAAGATCGGACCACTTTATCATATAGCTGCCATAGTAACGATCGGTCGAAATATAAGTTGTATGAAAAAACATTTTGATTTAAGATATCTTGACCAAACTCGGCATTTATTAGTTTTACTTTACTTCTCATATATATGCAAAATCCTATAAAGATTGGACCACTATATCATAAGCTGCCATAGGAACGATCGGTCGAAAATTAAGTTATCGTATGAAAAAACATTTTGTCGGTCGAAAATTAAGTTATTGTATGAAAAAACATTTTGTTTATAAAGACTCGGCATTTAGCTGCCATAGGAACGATCGGTCGAAAATTAAATTGTATGAATAACCATTTTGTTTATCAATATATCTTGACCGAACTCGCCATTTATTAGTTTTGCTATGCTCCTTATATAAGTTATTTAGGTGTAGTAGCAGGTAGCCGTGGGGATCCCGCGTAGCTGCTGATTGTGAATTCCAGGTCCAGCGTCGCTTCCGTGAGGAAGTCGATCCAAGGTGAACACTGATACGATTTTTATGATGATTACGTTGGAGGACTTGACTTTGTCCCCTTTGGTGATTATTGCCCTTGTGGTGCAATAATGTGATCAATAAGAACAAATGTTACGGATATGAGCCGGAGTACGAAATAGACAACTTGTGTCTTCTTTATTAAAAAGCGAACTAAAGCTAAAGACAAATGCAAAACATAATTCTATTTAGCAAAGTCAATGCGTCGCGCCATCGGACCACAGTCGGCATGCCGACTCAGCATTCTCAGCGTCGCAGCACACCAGCAAAGAAGTGTCATGCGATCGCTGCTGATTGTTGCCAGTGCAGAGCACTGAACTCACAATTTGGCATGTCAGCATCATTCATGTGTTGTTGCTTAGTTGCTATAGTATTTATGTGTTAACTGTCCCCCCCTCAAGTTTATGGCCGTCCACGGCCATGTTAAAGTTGTCGATCACACCTTGGATTTTTATCGATGCTCGTCTCTTCCTTATTGCCTGGACAAGGATGAGTAAGGCAATGAGACCCACATTCAGTATTACTCCGCCAGTGAACCATAACTTGGGCGATCCAGCATTATCGATGTCTTCCGTAAGTAAGTTTTTGTTCCTCATTCGGTGTAGTAGTGGGATAATCAGAGTCGAGTCATGCCCGATGATCCTTAGAAGTGGAGACCTTACGATGCCGGGAATTTTATCCATCGCTTTCCGCTCGTTTATAAACTCGGTTCCGTTGACGATAGCTACTCGTTCAAATGTTATTAAGTGTGTTCCTTTTGCGATTACTTCGGGGCCATCATCTGTGCGGACACGGGCAGTCGCCTCGTTGATGATGATAACGCCATGATCGACGGGCATTACTTCTTTTAGGTGACTGGGTTGAGTATGGCATTGAGCCATGCTTCCCGCGTAGAGTAACGTCGCGCAGGACTCGCGTCGAGATCGCTCGCAAAAGCTGATGTGTGTGGTCTGGATGCACTCAGTGACTGCAAAGGTATCCTTTTCGCATTCGGCCAGTGAGTTCTCGTCGAGACGTAGTATGGTGTGATTGTGAGACACGGGATAGATGGTGATCTTTTTGCATCTGGCTTCGACCCTTGGGAAGGCTATTAGTATGTGAATTATATCGTCGGACTGAAGAACCCTAATCTTTGAGGCTTCTATTAAACTAACTATTGGAGTGTCCTGTTTGACAAGTGAATTCAAATCTGCGTGATTTAATATTGTAGGGTTTACTATACCAGATTTTGCCAAGGTTCTTGTGAGAATTAAATTTTGAATTTCGATGGTTAGCATTCTGTTTCTAGCCAAAAGCGTCTCATACAAGTGTGGAGTGTCAGTTAATTTATTTTTTTGAGCTTTTATTATCTGGTTTACGGTATCAGTTAGTTTGTTTATTTGTTTCTGTGTCTCGGAATTTATGGCTATTTGTCTGGAATTTGATTCGATTAATTGGGCTTCTGATTTTTAAGAAATCAGAGGCATCTGGGGTACCTGCTACTACCTTTAGGGCTGTGCCTAGGAAGTCTAAACTTCTAGCCATTCTATGGTGTATCTTGAGTACGGACAGTAGTGTTTTTAAGTGGTCGGAATCAACATCAAGCAGTTTGCGCATATGTGATTGTGGGAACAAATCGGACAATTTTTCTGTTTCTTCTATTATGTTAACGAATTCGGAAAGGTTACTAGTGAGTCTTAATTAGTCACGGTGTTCGAACACCAATACTTCACCGTCTATTACCGGGATGTAGTTGGCATGCGAGAAGTCGGTGATTCGAGCATTTGCTATTGCAAGGATGGTAAGCGCTATGAAGGTGAACCTGTAATTGGATTAAGCGGTGAAATTGTGGTGCTTTGTCTTGGGGAACTTATTTCCTAACTAAATATAAGGTACAACTATTTTAGGTTGTCCTTGTGGACCACCCTCCCCTTAATTAAGACAGACGTTCCTAGTTCTGCTTGTATTTCCTGTCTGGTGCAGAGAAAAGTTAACTTGTTTCCTAACCTCTTGTTGTTTTGAGGAATACTTCCTCTCCTACTTTAAATACGCGGTTTTTCCTATTTACGTTACACCTTTCTATGGTGTTTTGTTGGGCTTTTGCCAGTTTGGAGGTAATACCTGAACTGCGCTTTTCGGTTCCCTCATGAAGAATTTCAACTGGCCGAGTGTAGCGATTTATTGTATTCTACTGTTGCTCTCAGTATTAGTTCGATCGTGTCCTCGATTTTTTTTGTCAATCTTTAGGCACCTAGCGATCTCAACTAACGTACTGTGGAATCGTTCCACTTGGCCATTTCATGAACTGTGTAAAGGCGGAGCGTTTACAATATCGATGTTATATTGGTTTCTCAACATGGACGTAATGGTCTCTGAGTTGAATGAAGGTTCATTATCGCAATATATTGTTTTAATGTTAGGAAACATATTCACAATTTGCAACAGGGGACCCTTAATGTCGACAATTGTTCTTGATGGTACTGGTTGTACTAAGGCTAATTTGGAAAACTTGTCGATGCAAGTCAAAAATTGTTTTTTGTCGGTTGAGAATATGTCTATGTGCAACATTTCGCCGGTGTATTGTGGGATCGGAGTTTCGCCAAGCTGCTGTTTCTTGGGATGTCTGTCATATTTTGCTTGCGTGCAAGCTTTGCAGTTTGAGACTACTTCTTGGGCTAATCTGCTCATGTTCGGAAAGTAGTAGTCACGCAAGATGTGTTTGACATTTTCTTGGGCTGCTCTGTGCGCCCTGTTGTGCTCGCTATTTATTATTTCCAACTGATCGCTTTTACCCGTTATGTCTTGTACGAGATTTTTACAAAACCGGAATTTTGTAGAAGGAAAATGGGCAATCAGTTCGTGTTGGAAACTTGCTAATGTGGGAAGGTTGCAATGGATCGCGTTCACAACCTCCGTATTTACAACTTCCTTGAGGGTTTCTAAAATGCTGCTCTTAGCAGTAAAATTGATCAAGTGGCGAGTTTTGTTGCGGAATAAAACTATGATGCGTTTCAATGGGAAACGCGCTTCTTCGAGAACGATCTGGTTTCTGAAGCAGTTTAACGGTTTGTCCGTGGCCTCGACCGTGTAGGTCAGTGAAATTTCGCTGTGAACGGTTGCAGCGTCCGATTGGGGCTCACTTTGTAGGGCATTGAGATTTTGTCTAGACAATGCATCTGCTACAGAATTTTCTTTGCCAGGCTTGTAGCAAACTTTGGCGTTGTATTGGTCGATGTAGGCTTTCCATCTTTTTATTTTGGCATTGGTATTTTTGTCTGCTACTGCAAAGGTGAGAGGCTGGTGGTCAGTGAAAATGTTAATTTCTCTGGAGCCGTATAGGTAGTTTTGCAATTTACCTAAAGCCCACACGATAGCTAGCAACTCCCTTTCGTTGGTTGCGTAGTTCAGTTCTGAACTTTTTAGGGTATGAAAAATCATGGTAATGGGTCTGCCTTCTTGGGATAGGACTGCGCCGATTCCGTTTGCTGAGGCATCAGTGGTTAGGTCAAAAGCTTTTTGAAATCTGGGTACATCAAAATTACGTCTTCTGACGCCAAGATGTTGCGCAGGCGTTGAAACGCGTCGCGTTGGGTTTCGTTGAACTCGACTGCTATTTTCTTTGACCTATGCTTACTCACCGAACCATTTTCTCCTTTTAGAATGTCGCTTATTGGGCGAGCTATGGATGCAGTCTTTTATGAAGACTCTGGAATAGCTTGCCAGACTCAGGAAAGATCTGACACTGGTGACGCTTTTGGGTTCGGGGTACTCTTGAATGGCCTTGACCTTCTTTGGGTCGGATTTGGTGCCGTCTTTGCTTACGATGAAACCAAGATACTCTACGCTTTCTTTAAAAAAGTTGGTTTTTTCCTGGCTCACCCTCATATTGGCTTCAATCAGGCACTTGAGTACTGTGTCAATGTGCCTGACATGGTCTACTTCGTTTTTTATGAAAACTATGACATCGTCTACGGAGACGTAACAAATTTTCCCAATATGTTCCCTTAGAACATCATCGATTGCCCTTTGGAAGATGCTGCCCGCATTCTTAAGACCAAATGGCAATCGGCAGAATTCATATTTGCCACCGCAAACAGAGAATGCTGTTTTTTCGCAGTCATGTTCTGCAAGGTATATTTGGTGATACCCTGACTTTAGATCAAGGGTAGTGAAGTATTAATGTTTCCCAGGTTCGCTAGAATCATGGGAATGCTGGGCATCGGGTAACGGTCAGGTATAGTCTTCTCGTTCAGTTTCCTGAAGTCGATGACTAATCTTTTGCTTGACCTCATTATTTATGAAGTCGGACACGCCCATTAGACTTGGGTAACTTCTGGCATATATTGGCTCGTTGTCAATCGTACGGATTGTGGCGGTGACAGAGGTGTTGAAAGGGAGTGCTTTTTCCGTTGTTGAAAAGTCCTTTTTCCTCTTAAGTATCATGTTCCTGAACTCTTTTTTGATAGAGGTAGGAACTACGATGTCGTTTACATCGGTGAAATTTACATCAGTGCACTTCTGGTATTGAATTTCTTCAGAAATGCCCTGATACTCTAGTAGACTCTTTGCAAGGTTCAACTGTACCCCGGCTTGTGTTAACAAGTCGAATCCAATAATGGCATCGAACGAACTAAGTGTGTCTAATAGAAAAAAGGGGGAAGTGTGATTAAAAATGTTTATCAGGCATTTTGTCTTTATTTCAGTGGACCCGTGGATCGAATTCACCGAGAAGGGTTTGGTGACCGGCAATATGGTTTTCAGCTCCTTTACGGGCTTAACATAGTTTTTTGCCGCGCCAGTATCGATTAGCATTTTTAATGTTCTCCCAGCCAACCGTCGTTCGATGAATGGTAACCGGGAGTGTTCCCTAAAAAATGGACAGAGTCGGCTTGATCGTAATCTTCCTCGCTGTCAATTTCTTCGACAGCAGCCTTTGCGGCTTTTTCGTATGCTACCTTTTGTTCTTCGGAATCCGTTTGAACAATGTTGTTAAGACGTTGCCGTCTCGGACCTGTTTGTCGCTCTGAGGAGTTCCTCCTCTTAGTAGCGTTTGACTCATTTGGTTGGTTCTGGTTGTATTCAGTACGCTGCCTAAATTTGGAAGAAGAATCTACTCCATCGGTTTGGAGCTGGCTCTTGGCTTTCTTTATTAGGTTGCTCCTTTGGAGCATTTTTCTTGTGTTTGTAATGGGGGTTTCTATCTTGACCGTGGTCTTCCTTGTAGTTTTTATTCTGTTTACCATATGGTTTGTGTTTGCCGTTTTCAGCTGTTTGGGATCGTTCCTCAACAGCTTTAGCATAGGAGTTTGCAAACATGCTTCTCTCAATGCTGGCTTCTGTTTCTATGGCGAGGGCTAGCGCAGAGGGTAAGTCTTTGGGTTGCGCTGGGAATACGACAGCTCTGAGCTGTTTCCTCAGTAGGCGTAAGGATGTTCGGTCGGCATAGGTGCAATCTAGTCTAGCCAGGATGTCGTCGAAATTTAGCACCGTGTTGTAGGAGATAAGTAAGGCTCCAGCAGGCCCTGTGACCTTGTTCCTAAGAATGGCTACTGCTTGGTAGTGTTCGCTACTACCGTCGAAGGGCTTAAAAAGTTCATACGCATCGATTGCTGCTTGTCTCCAAGCAACATATTGGTCTTGTGCACCAGAGAAGTCTGGTACTGATTTTATTATGTCGAGTTTTATGTCACATTTTACCCCAGGAACAACAGTTATCTTTTGGTAAGAGACGACTGCTGGCGATTTCACTTGCAACCTTTGTATTTCCTGAGTTATTGAATTTATCTGGGACTGTTGTTGCGACAGTGCCGATCTAACGGCATTGTCAATGAGAGCTTGAATCTGTGAAGGGTCCATTGTGTTAGCTACCTGATATTCTGGGCACCAACCAACTTGTTCTTCGCCTATACTATCGTCACTGTTGTACTCGGTCTTTATTTCCCTATAGGTGTTCCAGCTCATTTGTTAACCTCGATACTTATATGAAAACTTTTTCGCATTGGGCATGTAAATGTTTTAGTAGCAGTTGTTTATTTATAATAAAACCTGCATTAAAGGTATGCAATGGTTTTATTCTTAGTGAGGGTATGCAATGGTTTTTATTTTTAGTTAAAGTATGCAATGGTTTTTATTTTTTATTTTTGGTAAAAGTATGCAATTGTTTTTTTTGGCAAAATGTGTATTTCTTTTTGCAACTTCTATTCTTGTGTGTTTATTTCTTTGCTATTTGAATTCACTTGACAAACTTACATGTTTTTGTGTTATTGCCTATGAACTTGGTGGGTGTTAGGACGTTTGGGAGCCAGTTATTTAGGTGTAGTAGCAGGTAGCCGTGGGTATCCCGCGTAGCTGCTGATTGTGAATTCCAGGTCCAGCGTCGCTTCCGTGAGGAAGTCGATCCAAGGTGAACACTGATACGATTTTTATGATGATTACGTTGAAGGACTTGACTTCGTACCCTTTGGTGATTATTGCCCTTGTGGTGCAATAATGTGATCAATAAGAACAAATGTTACGGTTATGAGCCGGAGTACGAAATAGACAACTTGTGTCTTCTTTATTAAAAAGCGAACTAAAGCTAAAGACAAATGCAAAACATAATTCTACTTAGCAAAGTCAATGCGTCGCGCCATCGGACCACAGTCGGCATGCCGACTCAGCATTCTCAGCGTCGCAGCACACCAGCAAAGAAGTGTCATGCGATCGCTG
Source organism: Drosophila novamexicana (assembly GCF_003285875.2). Classification (NCBI taxonomy): domain Eukaryota; kingdom Metazoa; phylum Arthropoda; class Insecta; order Diptera; family Drosophilidae; genus Drosophila; species Drosophila novamexicana. The sequence goes on along the minus strand of NW_020824957.1, from coordinate 3,659 downwards.
CTGATTGTTGCCAGTGCAGAGCACTGAACTCACAATTTGGCGTGTCAGCATCATTCATGTGTTGTTGCTTAGTTGCTATAGTATTTATGTGTTAACTTATACAAGCAACAACAACTATTTCATATTGCTGCCATAGGAACGATCGGTCGAAAATTAAGTTTTTGTATGAAAAACATTTTGTTTTTCAAGAAATCTTGACCAAGCTCGGTATTTATTAGTTTTACTATACTCCTCATATATATGCAATTCCTATTAATATCAGACCACTATATCATATAGCTGCCACAGAAACGATCGGTCGAAAATTAAGTTGTTGTAAGATAAATCATTTTGTTTTTCAAGATATATTGACCAAACTCGACATTTATTATTTTTACTTTACTCCTCATATATATGCAAAATCCTATTAAGATCGGACTATTATATCATATAGCTGCTATAGGAACGATCTGGTGAAAATTAAGTTGTAAGAAAAAACATTTTGTTTTTCAAGATATCTTGACCAAACTAGGCATTTATTAGTTTTACTATGCCTCTCATATATAAACAAAATCCTATTAAGATTGGACCACTATATAATATAGCTGCCATAGAAACGATCGGTCGAAAATTAAGTTGATGTATGAAAAAACATTTTGTTTTTCAAGATATCTTGAGCAAACAAAATCATATTAAGATCGGACCACTATATCATTTAGCTTCCATAGGAACGATCGGTCGAAAATTAATTTTTTGTATGAAAAAACATTTTGTTCCTTAAGATATCTTGACCAAACTCGGCATTTATTAGTTTTACTAAGCTCCTCCTATATATACAAAATCCTATTAAGATCGGACCACTATATCATATAGCTTTCATAGGAACGATCGGTCGAAAATTAAGTTTTTGAATGAAAAAACATTTTGCTTTAAAGATATCTTGACCAAACTCTTCATTTATTAGTTTCACTATACTCCTCATATATAGGCAAAATCCCATTAAGATCGGACCACCATATCATATAGCTTCCATAGGAACTATCGGTCGAAATATAAGTTTTATGAAAAAACATTTTGTTTTTCAAAATATCTTGACCAAACTCGGCATTTATTAGTTTTACTATACTTCTTATATATAGGCAAAATCCTATTAAGATCGGACCACTATATCATATAGCTGCTATAGGAACGATCTGGTGAAAATTAAGTTGTAAGAAAAAACATTTTGTTTTTTAAGATATCTTGACCAAACTAGGCATTTATTAATTTTACTATGCCTCTCATATATATGCAAAATCCTACTAAGATTGGACCACTATATAATATAGCTGCCATAGAAACGATCGGTCGAAAACTAACTTTTTGTATGAAAAAACATTTTCTTTTTAAGATATCTTGACCAAACTCTTCATTTATTAGTTTCACTATACCCCTCATATATAGGCAAAATCCCATTAAGATCGGACCACTATATCATATAGCTGCCATAGGAACGATCGGTCGAAATATAAGTTGTATGAAAACACATTTTTTTTTCACGATATCTCAACCAACCTCGGAAATTATTATTTATACTAAGCTTCTCATATATATGCAAAATCCTATTAAGATCGGTACACTATATCATATAGCTGCCAGAGGAACGATCGGTCAAAAATAAAGTTTTTGTATGAAAAAACATTTTGTTTTTCAAGTTATCTCGACCAAACTCGGCAATTAATATTTATACTAAGCTTCTCATATATATGCAAATTCCTATTAAGATCGGACCACTATATCATATAGCTGCCATAGGAACGATCGGTCGAAAATAAAGTTTTTGAATGAAAAAACATTTTGATTTAAGATATCTTGACCAAACTCTTCATTTATTAGTTTCACTATACTCCTCATATATAGGCAAAATCCCATTAAGATCGGACCACCATATCATATAGCTTCCATAGGAACTATCGGTCGAAATATAAGTTTTATGAAAAAACATTTTGTTTTTCAAAATATCTTGACCAAACTCTGCATTTATTAGTTTTACTATACTTCTTATATACAAGCAAAATCATATTAAGATATTAAGAAACGATCGGTCGAAAATTAAGTTGATGTATGAAAAAACATTTTGTTTTTCAAGATATCTTGAGCAAACAAAATCATATTAAGATCGGACCACTATATCATTTAGCTTCCATAGGAACGATCGGTCGAAAATTAATTTTTTGTATGAAAAAACATTTTGTTCCTTAAGATATCTTGACCAAACTCGGCATTTATTAGTTTTACTAAGCTCCTCCCATATATACAAAATCCTATTAAGATCGGACCACTATATCATATAGCTTTCATAGGAACGATCGGTCGAAAATTAAGTTTTTGAATGAAAAAACATTTTGCTTTAAAGATATCTTGACCAAACTCTTCATTTATTAGTTTCACTATACTCCTCATATATAGGCAAAATCCCATTAAGATCGGACCACCATATCATATAGCTTCCATAGGAACTATCGGTCGAAATATAAGTTTTATGAAAAAACATTTTGTTTTTCAAAATATCTTGACCAAACTCTGCATTTATTAGTTTTACTATACTTCTTATATATAGGCAAAATCCTATTAAGATCGGACCACTATATCATATAGCTGCTATAGGAACGATCTGGTGAAAATTAAGTTGTTGTAAGAAAAAACATTTTGTTTTTCAAGATATCTTGACCAAACTAGGCATTTATTAATTTTACTATGCCTCTCATATATATGCAAAATCCTATTAAGATTGGACCACTATATAATATAGCTGCCATAGAAACGATCGGTCGAAAACTAACTTTTTGTATGAAAAAACATTTTCTTTTTAAGATATCTTGACCAAACTCTTCATTTATTAGTTTCACTATACCCCTCATATATAGGCAAAATCCCATTAAGATCGGACCACTATATCATATAGCTGCCATAGGAACGATCGGTCGAAATATAAGTTGTATGAAAACACTTTTTTTTTTCACGATATCTCAACCAACCTCGGAAATTATTATTTATACTAAGCTTCTCATATATATGCAAAATCCTATTAAGATCGGTACACTATATCATATAGCTGCCAGAGGAACGATCGGTCAAAAATAAAGTTTTTGTATGAAAAAACATTTTGTTTTTCAAGATATCTCGACCAAACTCGGCAATTAATATTTATACTAAGCTTCTCATATATATGCAAATTCCTATTAAGATCGAACCACTATATCATATAGCTGCCATAGGAACGATCGGTCGAAAATAAAGTTTTTGAATGAAAAAACATTTTGATTTAAGATATCTTGACCAAACTCTTCATTTATTAGTTTTACTATACTCCTCATATATAGGCAAAATCCCATAAAGATCGGACCACATTATCATATAGCTACCATAGGAACGATCGGTCGAAATATAAGTTGTATGAAAAAACATTTTGTTTTTCAAGATATCTTGACCAAAATCGGCATTTATTAGTTTTACTTTACTTCTCATATATATGCAAAATCCTATAAAGATTGGACCACTATATCATAAGCTGCCATAGGAACGATCGGTCGAAAATTAAGTTATTGTATGAAAAAACATTTTGTTTATAAAGATATCTTGACCAAACTCGGCATTTAGCTGCCATAGGAACGATCGGTCGAAAATTAAATTGTTGTATG